>NC_066883.1:32315577-32428077 GCF_022985175.1 Labeo rohita | reverse complement strand
TGGTCAATGACTCTCGCTCAGAGGTCCGGGGGCAGTGCTGGACACAGGCCCGGGAGAGACAGATTGGTGTAGAGCGGGACGGCTACAGCCAGGCGCCTGGATTCCTGTCATCCTCTCCCCCCTCCTTCTGTCTGCTAGATCAACACGCGCCATGGCTCTCAAACACAACAACCTGTTTGAGATTAGCCATCAAATGTGCTGCTCTGCATAACGACAGCCTTACGAGCATCCGCAATTACATTGCTTTTATCTTGTCACGTCAGGATACGTTTAAGTAGGCCGACTGTCTGCGGCATCCACACCTCCACAGCGTGAACCGATCCAACCGCTTTCAGGACCACGGACAGCAGAGCTGAGAGCGGAGCTGTCCGTGGTTCTGAATGCGCTTGGATCGGTTCACGCTGTGGAGGTGTGGACGTCGCAGACGTGCTGTCCATCGTGCTGTCAGAATGTAATTACGTGGGAGTCTCAAAGTGCCAAGAGAGAAAAAAATAACACCGCAGAGGTCTCAGAGGGCAAGTGTGCCACCGTGGATTTCGGCAAACATTTCAGGCCTCTGCCAAATCACAAAACAGTTCCGCTCTTCACTCAGCAGAGAGGATATTCAATGGTGATGCTGACACAAACCAATTACATTCTCCTCCTGACATGCTGTGATCATTTATTATCATTTTAACATTTTTACCTAGCTTAAATAAGGGTGTAAATGTAGTAGACACGGATGGAAATTTCAAACTCGTGTTTCAAACTTAAAACATCTAAAATAAGCTGTCTTAAAGTTAGTATACTTTAGGAGGTGGCTTAGTATACATTCACTCATTAGTAATATCCGGGATGTAGAGTAAGCCCACATTTAAGAAGAGACCAATATTATATAAATAAACCTACATAATAAAATTTAGAATAAAATGCTTTCATCACTAATATCTGGAACATCGAATAAGAAATAAATAAAAAAGAGCTAATATTATAAAAATAAATCTAATAAAATAAAATTCATTCATCATTCATATATGGGATGTTGAGTAAGCCCAGATTTAAAGAGAGATATATTAAACTATAAGGTAATATTATGCATTATATTATATTATAATATTATATTATATTATAAATCAACATAATAAAATAAACTGCATTCATCAATATTATCTCATGAATAAGTCCAAGAAAAGAAGAGAAAAGATAAAATAAAATATAATATAATAATAAAACAAAACAAAATAAAATAAAACAAAACAAAACAAAACAAAAAAACAAAACAAAAACAAAACAAAACAAAACAAAACAAAACAAAACAAAAATGATTCCAGCACTAATGCCTGGGACACTGAAATTTAAAAGAAATGTAAGAAAACAAAAAGAAAACAAGCTAATATTATATAAATAAACCAACAAAATAAAATAAAATTCATTCATCACTAATATATTGGACGTCAAGTAACCTCATACTTAAAAAGGATACATTAAAATAAAAGTTAATTTTATATATATACCAACATAATAAAATAAACTGCATTCATCAATAATATCAGGGACGTTGCATAAGTCCACATATAAAAACAGATAAAATAAAATAAAATAATATAAAATACATTCATCACTTATATCTGGGTTGTTTAATTTAAAAAGAGATAATAAAGAGATATGCTATTATATATAAATGTATAAATAAATATATTATTAATTAAATAAATAAATAAATATTAAATATATTATTATATATCATTAATCACATCTGGGATGCTGAATAAGCACTAATTTAAAATGATAATAAAATGATAAAATGGATATATTACAAAAAAAGCTAATATTATATAAAAAATAAAATAATATAAAATAAAACTAAATATAAAAATATAAAATAATATAATATAAAAATAAAATAAGCCATTTTTAAACATAAAAATGTATTTTAATGCTATTTTAAGCAAATTTATCAAGAGGTATCATTCCATTAAAAGAAAAAGAAAAAAAAAAGAAGTAAAAAAAATGCTTTATTATGAATCACTGCTGGTGAACAGGTGTTTTGTGTCATAATTGTTTTGACCAATCAAAAGAGTGACGGTGAGTATCAGCATGACTGTGATTCTATTCTATTCTGATAGATAGATAGATAGATAGATAGATAGACAGACAGATAGATAGATAGATAGATAGATAGATAGATAGATAGATAGATAGATAGATTCAATAAAATAGTTCTTTAACACACCAGATCCATCAAGATGTTCCATAAAGTCAGTCTTGACTCTGTTTTATAGAGACTGAAACTGGATTTGTATGAAGTCCAACAACGAAAGTTGACATGCTACCAAAGCTAATCATCTAAACCCAGACGTTGTGACTGAAAACTGACAGATTACATACCACATGAATGATATCAAATAGCACATAATATCCACTCTAAAGTGCACTCAACAGTAATGTGAGAGCACTGTGACTGACTTCCATCAACATACCATGTGACAACTACATGCACATACACAGATGAACTTCCTCTCGCCTAGCTTACCTCTGTCAGTGGGTACCTTCAAAGCGAAGCTTGAAAACGCACCGGCAATGTATTTCCTGCGCACGAGGGAAGCTGCTCTTGGAATAGTCTGCGTGCGGTTGGAATTCCTGTCCTCTCTCACACACAACTGGCAAAGCACTCTGCCTTCCTCCCAGGCTCATCCCATCTGCAAAGCGAGAGAGATGGAGCTCACAGGAGAGAGAGAGGGAGAGAGGGAGAAGAAAGTCAGCCAGGGAGACAGAGAGCGAGAGAGAGAGAAAGAGAGGGAGGAAAGGATGAGGCAAAAGAGAGTAAAAGAGGAGGAGAGAGATTGTTTCGATAATGCAGATTGTCATAAGAGAGCTGCATTCCTGGTAATCCAATAGAAGTGAAGTAAAAGCTTCTGTCATTTCAACAGACTTAATGAAAGCAATCTGATTAGGTGGCCCTGCATCTGCACAGCTTCCTTCAGACTCATTGTTTCGGATTTGTGCCGGCCTGTCTCACTCTCAAATTAACTTGCCTTTAAATGTATTTAATGTTTGACTTGAATACTTACACAATTCCAACTTCGAGTGGCTCGGTGGAGGAGAGCCATTCAACTGAAGCGGCTATTCTTTGAGTGAAATGAAGCTCAACTGGTGCTAGCAACATCAAGGTCATGGGATTGATTCCCTGGGAACACAAAAAGTCATCAGATATATACCTGGAATGTATTGAAAGTGGCTTTGCATATGTACATACATACATGCATGCATACATACATAACGGCTTTTATTTATTTTTTTTTTAAAGAAGACTTTTATGCTCACCAAGGCTTCATTTGTTTGTTCAAAAATACAGTAAAAATAGTAATATTGTGAAATATTATTACAATTTAAAATACCTGTTTTCAGTTTTAATATATTTTAAAATGTAATTTATTCATTTGATGCAAAGCTGAATTTTCGTCTTTTCTTCGGTATTCAGTGTCACATGATTCTAATATGCTGTTTTGCTGTTCTAGAAACATTTTGTATTATTATCAGTGTTGAAAACTGTTGTGCTACATAATTTTTTGAGGAAATTATGGAAATATAGTTGAAACCGAAATATTTTCAAACCTTATAAATGCCTTTATACTGGCATTTTTGATCAATTTAATGCATCATTGCTGAACTGTTTTATAAAAATACATTACCCCAAACTTATGAAGGTATTTCACACCACAGTATATGTCAGAAATATGTTTTGTGTTTTTTAGTACTTTGTTTCATATGAGGTGGATGAGAAGGTCCTAGCATAATGAAAATGTTCATAAAACCATCGTCATAAATTATGGTGAATATTTATAGCTGATGTTCGTCTGTCACTAAATATGTTCGTCAGCTCTTGAAATAAAGATTTTAGCAGAATTACAGTAACAATTCATGTCTGTTGTCATCTATGCTAGGAGTCTTGTTAATTATTTAAAACTTCACACCACGTCTTGCACTTGATAAATAATATGAACATAAAATATTTCCAAATGGAGTAATTAACACAAAACACTGGGTAAATATATCAAATAATACTTTAGGCTATTGCACATTCCAGCACATTATTCTAGTTCTCCACTCTCCCTTCCTCAAGATGCAGTGTTAATCAAAAACAACGCAAATATCCCCAATTTAACAACAGCAACAAAACTCCATAATCAATCTCTCAATTAGACCATGAAGAAACTAAAAGTCTTGTATCGTATATGCATAAATGCAGAGGCTGATGCATTTGTCATCATTACCTTTCAAGCAAGACAGATGGTGGAGCTAAGCAAGTAAATGTAAACCAATTAATAACAGAAGCAATTGCATTAAACCATTGCATCCTAAAAAGAAAACCACTGGAATTACTCTAAAAATGAACCGTTAACTACTTGAAGAATAAAATCTCTTTTATAACCGCATGAAAACTGTGCAGGGCAGTCCTATAAATCTTATTTAGGCTACTCATGGCGTTCAAACTAATATGATCGACAGTTAAGTAATAATTTGCGGATTACGGCAAGTGCATGTTTTTGATATTATCAGCAGATTTAAACATCAAGTGGATTGTCCAGCCGTCAGAGGCTGATGAATGACCACTCATTAGAATTGCAAAGGCGGAGCGGGCAGGCGCTGTCAGCTGCCGCAGCGGAGCGTGATTCCAGACGGGGTTTGACAGGGCCACCAGACTCCATCGGGGTAATTAATTTGCCACATTCTAAAGGACGTAGGGTGTACTTCTCGAAATTAGGCCGGTAAAAGAAGTGGCAAAGGGTCATGATCAATTGATTATCATGACGACTGAGATGGAGGCGACATGGCTGTTTAATGATTAATGCTTTTGTTTGTGTGGTTTCAGAGAAACCCTTCCCATGCTAATCAAGTCCAGATAAGTTTCAGCTTCATCGAATTTGACAAGCTACAAGCAATGCCAACACGTATAACTTACCGTGGAAGCAGAGAATCTAATATGCTGTCTTGTACTATACTGTACAGTAAACGGAAGATTTCATGGTGCAGATTATTTTTTATGCACGACAAGACAATACGTCACCCAAAAATAAAAATTATCTGAAAATTCACTCACCCCCAGGCCGTAAAAGATGTAGATGAGTGTATTTCTTCATTGGAACAGACTGGGTTTCGTCAGAATGAGAGTATAAACAGCTGATAAAAAACATCACAATAATCCAAAAGCAATATTAAACGTGTTTTGAGTTTTCCACACCAAAGAATATGATTTGAATTAAAAAATCGCCAAGTAAATAAAAAGAAAGTTATCAAAATCTTGACAAAATAAGCAGCCAGGGTTGCCAGGCTTTCACAACAAAACCCGCCCAATTGCTACTTAGAACTAGCCCATCAAAAACAACCAGTGGCAACGGTTAAATAACACAATTCCGCGGGAAAACCGCGGTCTTGGCAACAATCCAAGCAGCAAACATTGGGGGCGTGTCCAATGGCCGCGCCGAAACCATTCGCGGGAAAACTGACGTCTCTCTCAACTGTCAAATACCGCTACAAAATTGACAGAGCTGTTTTGTAAATAGTCGCAAGGTATTATGCATTTACGTTACAAAAGCCTAGCTAGCAAGCAAACTGTAGGCTGTAGTAACTAATGGTAATGACAGTAGCTATACATTTCTAGGATGTGTTTAGAAATAATTCTATGAATTGCCTTTACACTGACTTTAACGTCTTGTTAAGTGAAAAGCTGCATGTTTCTAAGAAACAAATACATAATTAAGGCGTTTAAACTTTAAACCATCGCATCTGGTAAAAATACCACTCCATAATCCATAACAACGCTTCATTTTGTGAAGAACTCATTCCTCTGCTGTTGTCCTCTTACATCAAAATCCACCAACATATTAGTTCATAGCTGTTTTTCTAACAAAACAACTTTTTTTTTACTAGAGAAAGCAACATTATGGATAGATGACTCCTGTTTTAGCTAAAACTATGGTTCAGAACAGTTAAAAACATGGATTTGATTCTTACAAACACAGGTTTTCGCTTTTTCGCTGGAGTGGTGTCGATTGCTTGTGGATCATTGTTGTTTTTATCAGCTGTTTGGACTCTTATTCTGACGGCACCCATTCACTGCAGAGGATTCATTGTTGAACATGTGATGTCTTCTGATGAAAAAAACAAACTCATTTACATCTTTGATGGCCTGAGGGTGAGTAAACTTTAAGCAAAATTTAATTTTTAGGTACATTTTTTTCTTAGACGTAATATTATTGGAGCTCAACAGCTTATCAAGCCACAAAAGTCGTATTGCGAATGCAGAACTTAAACTGTAATTATCCAAATGAAATGCAACAGTACTGTGTGCTAATGAGTGTTCTCCTCGGGGAGCATCTCTGTTATTGGTGCTGAGTGGGTGGTACAGGCTAATTCCCAGAACAAGATGATACATCAGTAGACAAAAACAAGGCTTGTACAGAAGCACAAAATCACTAAACGGGTCTAGGAGGTGACAACCATATTGTTCCTTTCTGAATTCATCTCCCAAGCTGACATGAGACAGCTGCTGCTCACTGTTTTGGACTGACGTCAAAAGAAGTGTACTGATTTGGGGTGCTCCACTAAAAACATGGAAAAACTTACGGTGAGTTTAAGATTTTTGGATTTTGAATGCAAGGCATTAATTGCAATCAGCATCAAAAGTAAAGGGTGCTTTAAGCACAACGCAAAGAAGAAAGCCTAAAAGGGCACTACCTATGGTAAAAATCATAGTAATGGATGGATAAGAGTGGGTTATTGCTTTTATAAAACTGTGGCAATATGGTAAAAAGATAGCGATGTTAAAGTAAGCATATATCCATATAATTATGGTTGCCAACCAACATAGCAGCTTGACACATACATATGAAATGCGACTTTAAATTTCTAATTGGCTAAGCTGTTTTCAGAGTTGGAAAAGTCAGTTTTAGAAATTTTATTATATTATATACACACTACTGTTCAAAAATGTGAGGTCAGAAAGATTTCTTACGCTCATCAAGGGTTCATTTATTTGCCCAAAAATATTATTTATACATAGTATACATAGTAGAAATACTATAATATAGTATCATTCAATATAGAAATCATTCTGATATGCTGCTTTGGTACGTAATAAGCATTTATTAATATCTTATGTTGAAAACAGTTTTTTTTTTCATGATGTATTATAACATTATTAATGTATTTATTGTCACTTTAGGTCAGTTTAATGCATTCTTGGTGAATAAAAGTATTAATTAAAAAAAAAAACAAAAAAACTTTTAAACACAATGTAATTAAAAAAATTACTTTTTAAAAAATTTATTACTTTTTGAAATAATTACTATTTTTTTCTGGTTTGCTTCTTAAGCTTATTTCACTCTCTAATGCTGGATTGGTTTTTAAAATCTTCTTTGTCCCGTCTCTCCGAGCAGCCAGACAACTGGCGGGAGATTGTGAACAAAAAGCTTCACTTTCCACCTGAACTGATCCCCGCCATCCAAGAGGGCAACATGGCCTGGGTGGACAGTCTCCTCTCCCTTGGTGACGGGATCATCCGTCAGTTGGACGAGTCTGAGGATCGGTTATGGAGGGAGGCGTTGAACCTCTCCATCCGTCTGGGCAGCGAAGACATCATGACCTCCCTTCTGCTCGGCGTCAAGTTTGACTTCCGCCAGATCCACGAGGCTCTGCTGGTTGCCGTCGACACCAACCAGCCCAGGTTCGTCAAACACCTCCTGGACCGTCTGGATCAGGAGAAAGGCAACAAAATGGACGTTCGTTCTTTCAGCATGGCCATCTTCGACCACTCCATTGACGATTCTCAATTTGCGCCAGGAGTGACGCCACTAACATTGGCCTGCCAGAAGGACCTGTATGAGATTGTAACTATGTTGACCCAGAGAGGCCATGATATTCCCCTGCCTCATGCCATCTCGTGCACGTGTCTGGAGTGTCGTAATGGCCGGCAATACGACTTGCTCAAGTTCTCACTGTCCCGTATAAATACATACAGAGGCATCGCCAGTCGCGCATATTTGTCGATTACCTCAGAAGACGCCATGCACAGCGCTTTCCACCTCAGCAGGGAACTGCGCAAACTCTCTAAGAAAGAACCAGAATTCAAGGTGAGCTCAGAAAAAATCATTTATTTATAGAAAACGTACAGTAAATAGCAACAAATTGTTTGGAAAAAAAGATACACTCTGCTTTTCATGAACTATTAAGAATATGCATAAACTGATTACATATAATCTGGATAACGTAATCAGATTCCACAAAATTATTACATTTTTTAAATGCACATAATCAGATTACAGTTACATTATGGATTTCACGATAACATATTATTCACAAAATGACAGTAATCATTCCTAGTTTATTGATTCACCCCAATTATTTCTTATTTATTTATTTACCTTTAAAATTTCCATTCTAAATGAACCTTTCACTTGTATACCGTTTTTGAAAACCCCTCTGTAATAATAATAACACATTTTATTTATAATCATTTATATATATATATATATATATATATATATATATATTCCCTCCAGTATTATTATGGCACACAATAATCACTTTGTGATAAACAAGTTCTGTCAAAAGTAATCTAAAAGTTATCATAAAGTAGTCAAACTACATAACCTTATATGTGTAATCCAGATTATGCTGCTAACTAAAATTTTTGTGTATTGTAATCAGTAATAGACTACAATTTGTAATCAATTGTAATCAACCCAGCATTGAAGATAGGTTGACTCACAGATTATGCTTCATAACGTACAAACTGCCAAACAGCTGAAGAACCTGTAAAAAAAAATTAATCATTAAAAATGATTTTCTCCTCAATCACCAAGTTTTCTCCTGAGTTTTGCCATCAAATTTATTTTATTTTATTTTATTTTATTTTATTTTATTTTGTGTATTGTCAGTATATTTATAATAAGCTTATTTGCATAGTTAAAAGCATTTGGGAAAAACATTAATTAAATGACTTTTACCATGTCTTTCTCAAAAATCTTTTTTGATGTTTAGCCTCAGTACCTGGCGTTGGAACAGCTGTGTCAGGAGTTCGCCGTAGAGCTTCTGGGAATGTGCCGGAACCAGAGCGAGGTCTCCACCATCCTCAACAGCGCTGAGGATGATAGCGACGATGAAGAACTGGATGAACAGACATTTGAGGAAGGAATCCCCAACCTTGGTCGCCTTCGCCTGGCGGTCAACTACAATCAGAAACAGGTACATCATCTTGGTTTAATTGCAGCAACATATAAATGGGATAAAACAATGTCATTACCCATGTTAAGTATTTTTTCAAAAAAAAACAAAAAAATTAAAATTTATAGTTTATTTTTTAAAAAATTTCCTCATAAAATAAAATAAATTTTAATCAAACTTTATTTGATTGAACTAGTCAGTGGATTCAGTGTTTTTGTGGTATCGAGATACTATTATAGTTTTAAATTAATATTTTAAACTAGTTTTTGTATTTTCTGTTTTCATTTTAAGTTTTAGTAACATTAACTGAAAAAAAATTAACTTGAACTGAAATAAAAGGAAATTTTGTTTTAAAAAAGTAAGGCAACATTACTCATTTTCATTTATTTGATGTAATAAAGCTTACATAAAACCTTGCTTGTCTTCAACTGGCGGTCACCCAGAAATAATAAATAAATAAATAAATAAATAAAAATATATCAGTATCTACATTAAATATTTTCCTTTTTCACAGAAATAAAATAAAATAAAATCTGATTAAACTAGCTATTAGAATAAGTGTTATTTTGGTATCATTTAGATACTATTACATATACTATTTTCACTGATATTTTGAACTAGCTTTTATATTTTTTGTTTTCATTTTAAGTGTTAATAAAATTAACTGAAATAAAAGGAAATAAAAAAATAAGTTCCCAAGGCCACATTACTCATTACTCATTTTCACCAAACAACACAAAATAATAATAATAATATAAAAAAAAAAAAACATTTAATTAGTTTAATTAAATTAAATGCTAAATCTGATTAAACTAGTCAGTGGAGTTCAGATCAGTGTTATTTTTGTATCATTAATATACTATTGTGCTTTTTTATTGATATTTTGAACTAGCTTTTATCATTTCTGTTTTCTTTTTTAGTTTAGTAACATTAACTGAAAAACAACATTAGTCATTTTCATCTAGTTTAGCTTGATATACTAAGCCAAAACTGGAGGGAAAAAAACATAGTATATATATAAAATACATACATACATACATATATACATCATTTTAATTTTAGTTAAGGTTTTAGCCGTTTTATTGAGGTTTAGTCATTTTTATTTTATATTTATTATTATTTTATAAATATGTCTACCTAGTTTTTATTAATTTTGATTTCAGTTTTATTACATCAAGTTATGACAATAAGCAATGTTACTTTGGCAACTATCTGAAATAAAATATTGAAGTTACTTACTGTGGTAGTTTTTAGTTAACTATAATAACCCTGGGTGAGGTAACACACT
This sequence comes from Labeo rohita, assembly GCF_022985175.1. Classification (NCBI taxonomy): domain Eukaryota; kingdom Metazoa; phylum Chordata; class Actinopteri; order Cypriniformes; family Cyprinidae; genus Labeo; species Labeo rohita. The sequence goes on along the minus strand of NC_066883.1, from coordinate 32,417,585 downwards.
GCAGACTTCCACTGCCCACACAGACTGATGGATCTGAGGAGAAACACAGGGCATGTGAACATCATCTTTCAAAAGCGCGCAGTCGTTTGACCCCTGCGTTCATGCCGTATGGGATGTCTGATTGATTGACAGTTGGCTGGGAGGCCTGACTGTTTGTTTTTCCTCGTCTAGTTTGTGACTCATCCCATCTGCCAGCAAGTGCTCTCCTCCATTTGGTGCGGTAGCCTGTCCGGTTGGAGGGGAAGTCGAACTGCTTGGAAACTGCTGGTGTCTTTGGGGATTTTCATTACCATGCCGTTTCTCTGCCTGGTTTACTGGATCGCCCCCAAGTCCAAGGTAAATTTGAGTCAGTGGTAATAGCTAAATAACACTATAATGGCCCATGCAATTTCAAATATTAATTCATTTTCATGGACAAAACCCACTTTGTTCCTCCAGCTGGGTAAACTGCTGAAGGTTCCCGTGATTAAGTTCCTGTTACACTCGGCATCATACATGTGGTTCCTCATCACCCTCTTGACAGAGTCGATTTTCATGGAGATCTACCGCAGCGATTTTGCCTCTCGAAAGCAGAACATTCTCCATAACTCTCTCCACATGATATGGGTCGCGGGTAGGTCACACTGCCAAAAAAAAAATCCTGAGGAAAATCCCTTAATAGTCATTTAAATCTCGGAGCCTAGACAGTAATTGTCTTTGATATACAGAGAGAGAAGTTTCAGAGAGAGTTCTTATCTTTCTGCATTTCTACATTGGCAGGTTTCTTCTGGTTTGAGTGCAAGGAAGTTTGGATCGAGGGTTTGAAGAGTTACTTCCTGGATTTATGGAACATTCTGGATATGATGGTGCTGAGCATGTATCTGGCGTCCTTCACACTACGCATCCTCATCATGCTAAAGGGATATTTCCTCTGTCAAGACTCCAGCACTCAAGAAATGTGTGACTATTTCACCAATACAGGTGACATCTCACATTCTGTCTTTTAACTATTTATCCATATATTATCCTTACTGACAGTAATATTTATGTATATAGATACAAAATAATACAATAGTAATATTTTTTTTGTATTTGTAATCAAACATTTATTGACAAATACAGTTGAAATTAAAATACAACAACAATAATAATAATAATAATAATAACAACAATAATTATTATTATTATAAAATAAAATTAAATATTATAAAATTAAATTATTATTATTATTATTAGCTGTAGTAAAAGTACTAGTAACAAATATAGTTTAAATATAATACTATTAAATAACTAACATAATAATAATAATAATAATCATATAAATTTATTATAATAAAATTACATAAGGATAACAACATTATAATAATTTTTATTGTATTAATGAAAATATAATTAAAATAGTAGTATACATTAAATAAAAGTAATAACAAATATTATTGTTATTAACAAATACAGTTAAAATAATATAGCAATACTAATATTTATACAATATAACAATATATTAACAATATAACATTATTTTATTGTATTGTTGATTAAAATATACTAATTAAAATATTATAATTTAAATAATAACAGTAACAATAATGATTATTATCATCATCGTCATCATCAAATACTATAAATACTCAAATACTAATAATAATACATAATTTGTATTATAATAAAATTAGATAACACCATTTATATATTAACAATTTGATTACATTACTGATGAAAATACAATAAAATATTATTAAAAATTCAATAACAGTAATTATTTTTATCATTATGAATTACAAATGCAGTTCAAATAATTATTATTATTACTTTTATTAAACAAATAATGTTAAGATGATGATGATGATGATAATAGTAACAACAACACTTGTATGTTAACATTATAATATTGTATTATTGATGAAATACAATTAAAATATTACATTGTTTTATTATTATTATTATTATTATTATTATTAATTACACATACAGTTATAATAATAACAACAACAATAATAATAATAATAATAATAATACACTTAAAAACGCAGTTAAATAATAAGATATAGTAATGGTATGAAATGTTATTGTATTTTTCACATGTAGTAGCAGTAGTAGTACCATTATTTATTAATTATTATAATAACTGCTACTACTTCTACTACAACTGCCACATGAAAAAAAAAATTACATAACTTACATAACATAAATTACACACTTTACAATACGGTTCCATTAGTTAATGTTAGTTAATGTATTAACTAACATGAACAATACATTTATTACAGTATTTATTAATCTTTATTAGTTAATGAAAATACAGTCGTTCACAGTGCATTAACTAATGTTAACAAGCACAACTTTTGATTTTAGTAAGACATTAGTAGGTGTTGAAATAACATTAAAGGAGAAGTCCACTTCCAAAACAAACAATTTACAAATAATTTACTCACCTCCTTGTCATTCAAGATGTTCATGTCTTTCTGTCTTCAGTCGTTAAGAAATGATGTTTTTTTAAGAAAGCATTTCAGGATTTTTCTCCATATAATGGACTTCATTGGTGCCCCAATTATGAACTTTCAAAATGTAGTTTAAATGCGGCTTCACGCCGCTTCACGTTCACTTGTTTACAAAGCGAATGTGCAAAGACTAAGGAAGTGCAAGTAAGTCAAAGGCTGTTTACAAACAAAAAGGTACAACGATGTCGGACAATTGTGAAGTTGTAGGAGAAAATAAGATAGAGTTTTTTGCCATACTCTACCTTTTTGAGCCGGAGTACACAGACGATGAACTTAGACGTGATTCGTAGTGTCCTGGACACGCATCCCAGAGCTAGTGCTACACGAGCTTATGTGCTTAAAAAGTATACAAATTTTTATTTTTCAAAAAAAATGACAGATCGTTTCGCTAGATAAGACCCTTCTTCCATGGCTAGGATCATTTAGAGCCCTTTGAAGCTGCATTTAAACTGCATTTTGGAAGTTCAAAATCGGGGCACCAATAAAGTCCATTATATGAAGAAAAATTCTGAAATGCTTTCCTCAAAAACCATAATTTCTTTACAACTGAAGACAGAAAGACATGAACATCTTGGATGACAAGGGGGTGCATTAATTATTTGTAAATTGTGGTTCTGGAAGCGGATTTCTCCTTTAAGATAATAAATGCTGTAGAAGTATTGTTCATTCACTATAGTTCATGTTAACTAATGTAGTTAACTACTGTTAACTAATGAACCTTACTGTAAAGTTTTAGCATTATGATTATTATTATGATTATTATTTTATCATGTTTCTAAATAGTACGGGAGGACTGGAAACAGGAGGATCCTCAGTTGATTGCAGAGACTCTGTTTGCCGTGACCAGCATGCTGAGTTTCACACGTCTCGCCTACATTCTGCCGGCCCATGAATCCCTGGGAACCCTGCAGATATCCATGGGAAGAATGATCGATGACATGATGAGGTCAGATCTTGCTGTTTGATCTCTGTGATTGGACGTCCAGTATAGCTCTGAAAGGAGAACACCATTAAAATTGCTTTCATCAAATGTTTTTATTGCTCTACAGATTCATGTTCATCCTTATGATTATTGGAACAGCATTTCTGTGTGGAATAAATAACATATACGTCCCATATGTTGTTTCTCCACATCTTGGCAGGTGATTAATAGCTTGTTTACATGTAATTTCATGTGTTTGGTTGCTTCGAAATCACCCAGGAGATTAATCTAAAATCTGTCTGTTGTATTCATTTTAGATTGAATGAAACATTTAACTTCCTCTTCTGGACCATGTTTGGAATGGCAAACCAGGAATACGTAGACATGCCTGATTATGTTTTGGCTGAGTTTGTGGGAAGGATCTTCTATGGGATATTCACACTGCTCATCGTCATAGTCCTACTCAACATGCTTATTGCCATGATCTCCAATTCATTTCAGAGGATCGAGGTATGAAGCTTAAAAGATCATTACAAAAATTTTAAAGTCTTCACATGTATAAAGATTATAGTATTTTAGAATGATGGAAGAAACAATGGTAGTTTTTTACCCCAAAATTAAGTTTTTATTTACTCACCCTTATGTCTTTTCTAACAGCTATACTGTCATTTTCACCGCGGAATACAAAAAGAATTGTTAAAAAATATATTGGCACAGTGACACAGTGTCAAAAAAATGTTTGAAAAAACCTTACTGACCACAAACTTTTGAACAGCAATATTTACTGTCTCTTCCTCTCAGGATGACGCAGATGTCGAGTGGAAGTTTGCTCGCTCCAAACTCTATCTCAGTTACTTCAGGGAGGGTCTCACTATGCCAGTTCCATTTAATATCATCCCATCTCCAAAAGCTCTCTTTTATATCTTAAGGTAAGAAAACCTGGTAAGCACTGCTAGGTACCATCAATCCTCCATAATCTCTTATGCAGATGTGAACTGACACTTTTTACCACAAACTTCAGATCATTTAGGACCAGATGTAACGTTCCTGTTCCTCCCTGTCTTGTGTAGAAGCATCTGCCAAAAGATTTGCTGTTGCTGTAACAAGAAAGCCCCAGAATATCCTCCCATTGCGTCTCTGGTGAGTATCTCAGGGGTTTCTATCTCTAGATCCTCCATAATTCCTGAATAAATTTGGCTGATGAGGTGATTTTCATATTTTTTTTAGTCTAGCAATACCCTGAATAGCAGCGGAGGTCAAGGTGAGGGCAGAGTGCCATACCGCCTGCAGGTGACCAAGGCTCTAGTGCACCGCTACATCGAAGCCGCACGCAGAGAGTTTGAGGAGAGCAAGCGTAAAGGTAGGTCATATTTTCAGCATCTCTGGGTAACGATCCAAAAAGCATGCAGTATTTTAGTGACACAACATTAATTATGTGAAAAAAACATACCTATAAATTAGCTGATTTGATTGCTGTGGCCTAGTGGTCAAAGATCTGTGCTGGTAACCACAAGGTTGTAGGTTCAAACCCCAGAAGAGGTGATCCTTTTAGCAAAAAACTTCACCACAGGTTTCCCCAGTGGGATTCTCCCTGTAATTAAAAATATAGTAAGTGTACTGCAAATTAAAAAAGAGAAAAGTGTCTTATAAAGTAATACTTACTTTTTGAAAGACTTTTAAGACTAAGTCTTAAAATAGCATTTTTTTAAGATATTAAATATTTTATTCTGCAAGGATGCAATAAATTCATTAAAAGTGACAGCTCTTGTTGTGGTGCTTAGATGTTGGGAACAGAATCACAGAGCTGAATAAGGTTGTCGGCCGACTGCACACCGAGATGCAGGAGTTCCACCAGAAGCTGCAGTGGCAGTGCAAAAGCGAGCCGGACCAGGCCAACATCCTGGGCAAATACATCATGGGTGCAAAGAACAATTTCCGGGACTTTAATAAGTACGAGGCCATGGGGTGCGAAAACACAGGCCTGTCCATCAGTACGCATCCCGCGGAGGAGGAAGACGACGAAGAGAAGGAAGGAGAGATCAAAGCAGGAGGGATCGTCTCAGAGGAGAGGGAGGAGCCCGAGTCCGAGGGCCCTGTGGAGCCCGTCCCAGGAGAAGAAACTACTTTTGAGACTGCTAGCACTCCTGATGTGTGAGAAACAAACACTGCAGTGCCGCAGCGCGCAGCCATTCACTGAAAAATAACTAGTCAGATGATTCTAGACTAGTCATAGCACTTTGAATTACTGAAAATACATTGACATACTGTAGTCAGATTTAATATGTAAACTGCATCATAATTAATATCTAAATCACAAGGCCTCATAAGACAGATAAATCCATTTAATGAGGTTTATATATATATATATATATGTGTGTGTGTGTGTGTGTGTGTGTGTGTGTGTGTAATATTTAACATGAACATGAAGGAAAGATAATAAATAATTATAATTAACCTTAAATGAAAATTACCACAATAAAATAAATAAATAAGATGAATTATATCTATATATTTATATATAACAATATATAGTTAGATATAACTATATATAACTTATTGTCTGTAAATGAAACCTAAAAAAAAAAAAAAAAGTGTTTTTTATTATTATTATTATTATTATTATTACCAATGACAAAAAAGGAAAAAGGGCACTTTCCACAAATATGATACAATTTTTGTTTTGGAATGTTCTTCACCTTTCACAGTACTTTCAAGACAGAATTTTTTATCAAATAAATGCAGCAAAAAAATAAAAAAATAATTAATCAATTAATTAATCAATCAATCAATAATAATAATAATAATAATAATAATGTGAAATATTATTACAATTTAAAATAATACTCAAAAAACATATTTTTTTGTGCAAACCATGAAGCATATTTCAGGGTTCTTTGAAGAATAGAATAGAATAGAATAGAATTTATTTGAAATAGAAATTTTTGTAAAGGTTTTTACTTTCAAATTTAATAATTTACTGTCAATTTTAAAATTGTAATATTGTAATGTATCCTTAATTAGGAATTAATAGTAAATATGTATATATTTAATAATAATAATTAAAACATGTTAAACATCTGTTCCCCTGTTCTGTCAAATTCTTATTTGGTTCTTGTCCAATTTTAATGGTTAAAAAAAAAGTGATCAGTTCATCATAACTACTGTGCAAAGCAATATTTGGTAATGCAAAATAATAATAACAATACTAAAGCTAACATTTAGTTTAAATTTCTAGGATGGATGAAAAACAGTTTTGAAAGACTAAGCACCTCCTTTCACTTACATTTAAGACTTGAAAGCCCCATTTTGTACCCTATTCCTGGAAAGTGCCAAATATCTCGCACTCCTCTGGTGCCTTTTAAAGTCATAAACATCATCTAAAGTTCAGCAATTACACATAAAAGCCAGCCGGGGAGAAAGAAAGCTCAGAGGCAATTTTTCACGATGATTGAGGACTTTAAAACTTGTTTCTTTAGCTATTACATTGATTGAATCGTGTGCCGAGTCCAATGAATTCCCTGAACGATTTATAAAAACTATTTAATAAAAGATCTTTACATTAGGTATATTAGTAAGTTAGTAAACACACAAACAAAATGCATCAATCATGACGAGGCACCAGAATGGGGGACTCACAGAAAGCATCACATTAGTGTATGAATGCACTGTAAATGCAGTAAGATTACCGTCCCCTGATAATTGGACACTTGACACAGTGTGGTGCACTCCTTTTCTCTGAGGATTACTCAGCTTTTTGGTGTTGTTTTAATTAAGTGTGAGCTGCGGTGTGTGTTCCCGGGGCCCCGGTGTGGCCGTAGGCACATCACAGCCTGCTGCACACCTGCTGTTTGTATCAGTCTGAGCAGAAGCCTGGGGAGCGCTCGCACTCTTTCATTAGACACAGGCAGAGTGGCCCCGCTGGGGCACCGTACCTCCAAGAGGGGGAAAAATGAGTTTCATTGAGTACTCATAGCAAGAACTCTCAGAAGAAACTACACGACAGAAACAAGAAGCCAACAAGTTCAACAGGAATTAAAGTTAAAAATATTACTTTATTCTATAGAACCATTTATTTTAAGTGTCCTTTTATGAAACACTAATGATTTAAAATGACAAAAGGAAGAAGAAAATCTTGAAATGTAACATTTTTAAAAGTACTTTTTTGAAATTCATTCACATCATATTCACTAGTTTATAAATAAGTCTGTTGTTTGCTTAAAAATGATCATTAAGGGCATAGTTCACCCAAAAATGAAGATTCCGTCATCATTTATTCAACCTCAAGTTATTCCAAAACTGTCTGAGTTTCTTCTGTTAAACACAAAAGAAGATATTTTGAAGAATGTTGGTAATCAAACAGTTGACGGTAGCCACTGACTTCTATAGAATGCTACAGTATGTATAGTACTACCGTCAACTATAACATTTGTGCCCAACAGAAAAAAATAAACTCATACAGGTTTGGAACAACTTAAGTGTAACTTAAGTGTGGTGAACTATCCCTTTAAGTCCACTCTAACAGAAATTGAATATGTGCACTGTAAAAAAAAAACTATTTGTTAACTTAAAATAATTTGTCACCTGACTGCCTTAAAATTTTAAGTTCAGTCAACTCAAAAAAGCTAAGTCAACTTGAAACGTTAAGTTAGATATTTGAGTTGATTCAACTTAAAATTGTAAGGCAGCTGGTAAACAAACCCAGCTTTTTAAGTTTGTTTTGTTTTAGTCAACTCAAATATCTAAGTTGTTACTTAGTACAACTTAATATTTCGAGTTGACTAATCTTATTTGAGTTGACTGAACTTAAAATTGTAAGGCAGCAGGGTAACAAATTATTTTAAGTTGACTCAACAAATTATATTTTTTTGTTTTTTTATATTGCTGTGTGTAGTTAAATGTTAAGATTGTACTTCTTTTATAAAGAAATTCCAAGCTATATCTTAATAGCACAAAAATGAAGATTAAACAAGTAAACAAATGCTTCGCATGGAGGAAAACCGTATAAAATATTAGGATTTGTTTAAAAATAATAATAAAATATATCTAGCAGTTTTCTTTAGGATTCCTCCTGTTCTTCCTCTTGTGTTTGGCTGGAAGCAGATGTTTGGGATGTTTGGTGGAGTGGTGCTGTCCTCCATTTAATTAGTCCGAATACAAAAGACAGAGTTCCGACTGCTGCCGAAACGGTGGCAATGAGCTACAGGAAAAGAGGAAACATCTACTTGTGAAAATGAGTCCCTCATCATTATACAATCTCAGAGAGGAACCATTATGATGTTAACACAGTAACCACAGGAGCTTCCCCATGAGGCGATCATGCAATTATACACTATTACACAAATTAAACAACAAGGAGCTCATCCAGGCTGTTTTTCTTTTCTTTCTTGTTGTTGACTGACTGACTTCCTTTATAATTACATTAAATTGTCCATGCTACAGCATGCTTTTGGTCCAGACACTCAAAAGTCAATATTTGTATTTTAAAGACAAAAATACACAAACCTTTATTGCAGTATCCTGATGTAGTTGTAAAAATTGTAGGTGTGCGCTAAGCAGTGCTAGTGTGCAGGGCAGGTAGGCGTCAGTGCTGTTGGTCTCTCTACATCTACGGAAAAGATGGAGAAACAGACATGCTGTAATAGGTTCTTAGAATAGTACGACGGAGCCATTTGAAGTGGATAATGGCAGTTTGAATGTTTCATGATTGTGGTGTTGTCTTACCTTTGGTAGAGTGTGCTGAGAAGCATCTGTCGGTCTGTTAAGTGAAGGTGGAGCAAATTGAGCTCAGAAAGCACACTGAATGGCAGAGACTCTCCGTTTTGGACAAGCAGGCCAAGATTATACCAACCCTGAGGAGACATGAAAACAAATCTGAAATGAATGCACTGAAATGAAAAACAGAAACAAAACAACACAACCGCTGAAGAAAGAAAGAAAGAAAGAAATAAGGAAGGAAAGAAAGAAAAAAAATAAAGAAAAAATGGTTCATCACCAAATCTGAAATTAATTAATTGAAATGGAAAACAAAAACAACACAACCTTAAAAGAAAGAAAGAACAGAAAGAAAGAAAGAAAAAGTAAAGAAAGAAGAGAAAGAAAGAAAAGAAAGAAAAAAAAGAGAAAAAGGAAAGAAAGAAAGAAAAAGAAAAAAATGTTTGTCACCAAATCTGAAATGAATTCATTAAAATGGAAAACAAAAACAAAGAAAGCAAGAAAGCAAGAAAGAAAGAAAGAAAGAAAGAAAGAAAGAAAAAGGAAAGAACAGAAAGAAAGAAAAAAAAAGAGAGAAAAGGGAAAGAACAGAAAGAAAGAAAAAGGTTCGCCACCAAATCTGAAATGAATTCATCGAAATGGAAAACAAAAACAACCTTGAAAGAAAGAAAGAAAGAAAGAAAGAAAGAACAGAAAGAAAGAAAGAAAGAACGAACAGAAAGAAAGAAAGAAAGAAAGAACGAACAGAAAGAAAGAAAAAGGAAAGAACAGAAAGAAAGAAAAAAGGTTCGTCACCAAATCTGAAATGAATTCATTGAAATGGAAAACAAAAACAACCTTGAAGGAAGGAAGGAAGGAAGGAAGGAAGGAAGGAAAAGAAAGAAAGAAAGAAAGAAAGGAAGGAAGGAAGGAAGGAAGGAAGGAAGGAAGGAAGGAAGAAAGAAAGAAAGAAAGAAAAAGGAAAGAACAGAAAGAAAAAAAAGAAAGAAAAAGGAAAGAAAAATAAAAGAAAAGAAAGAAAAAGGTTTGTCACCAAATCTGAAATTAATTCATTAAAATGGAAAACAAAAACAACAACCTTGAAAGAAAGAAAGAAAGAAAGAAAGAAAGAAAGAAAGAAAGAGAGAGAGAAAGAAAGAAAGAAAGAAAGAAAGAAAGAAAGAAAGAAAGAAAAAAAAATTTGGTTCATCACAAAATCTGAAATGAATTCATTTAAATGGAAAACAAAAACACAACCTTGAAAGAAAAGAAAGAAAGAAAGAAAGAAAGAAAGAAAGAAAGAAAGAAAGAAAGAAAGAAAGAAAAGGTTCATCACCAAATCTGAAATTAATTAATTGAAAATGGACAACAAAAACAATACAACCTTGAAAGAAAGAAAGAGAAAGAAAGAAAGAACAAATTAATAAAAACTTGTTAAAATAAAATATCACTTGTAGGACAGATATCACTTGTTAGAACAAAAACGAACAAAAATTAACAAACTAAGACAAATAAAGAAAGCTTGTAAAACATAGCTTGTTAAAATAAAAACAAATAAATATAAATAAATAAACATACAGTATTTTGTTTGAACAAACAAACTTAAATGAATGACTTAGCGTATCACTTTAATTTTTTTCCAAATAATGACTTGAAATGAATCATTTATTATATAATTATGATTCTTAAAGGGTTAGTCCCTCCACTGCGTGTCTGTGTTCGTCACGATGTTCTGAACGGTGCATGTGCAACACTTCCGTGTACAACATTTGGCGCCAGCCAGTGAAAAGTGATTATTATGTTTAAAATATGGATGTGTTTCTTACAAAAACGCATCGGTTTGCTACAAGAGGCCTTATTTATCCCTCGGAGCCGTGTGAGGCACTTTCTATTATGGATGGATGGATGCACTTTATTGGACTTGTTTTGGACTGTCGAAAAGAAACACCCGCCACTGCCATTATAACGCTTGGAGGAGCCAGAACAATTCTTTTATTTAACTCTAATTGGATTTGTCTGAAAGAGGGAAGTCATACACACCTAGGATGCCTTGAGGGTGAGTAAATAATGGGCTCATTTTTGGGTGAACTAACCATTTAATTACTCACCCTCATGCCTATTTTAATGATGTCCTTACTATATTTTTGGGCCTTGAACATGTCAGTTGTGTGCCTTCTATGCAGGGTCAGAAGGCTCTTGGATGTCATCAAAAATATCTTAATTTGTGTTCTAAAGATGAACGAAGGTCTTACAGGTTTGGAACGACATGACGTGACAGAATTTTTATTTTTGGGTGAACTATCCCTTTAATCATTCAAGGTTAGACTTCAGTCCATTTGCTGTCACTGGTACCTGTGGTTCGTTCTTGAGAGCTGCTTCCTTGTACATCTCTGCGGCATCAGAAACCTCTTTTCTGCCCAAAGCCTGTTCGCCATAGAACAGATCTCCCATTCTGATCAAAGCTGCGAGGGAAACAAACCATCCATCACCGCACGCAGAGACTCCAGCTTAAGCTACAGGGAGCTTGAAAAAGAGCACATGTACTGACACACCGACGCGGGACATCGAGTCAAACCTCAGGTGCCCTTCACGACGAGCACTTCAGTGCACTATAAAGATATATGACTGCCACTCTGTATCCCACATTAAATTACATTCATTTTATATTCTACTGCAGCAGTTGTCAACCTTTTCAGATCTAACATAAATGGTCAGACCCTGATATGAAAATAATTAAAAATAAAATAAATATAATAAATAATAAAATATAACAAAACATTTTAAAAAATAAAATTAAATATTTTTCCCATTAAAATTCATAAAGTATCTATTTAGAAAAAAAAAAAAAAACATTTTCCAAAAAGCTCTTTATATTTTATATTTGTTATAAATGTCTTAAATAAAGAGATATACAATACCCATTATTTTAATTCAAATTTTAGTCTTTGATTTGTTAAAATTACCATAAGGAGCCGGATCCTGAGCCTGTATTGACATGTTATAATATCTTAACATGCACCGAGTCACCAGCGCTGGATCCAAAGAGGCCTATAGTATAAACGTAAAGCATCTGTCAAAGCCAGTCGAGTGAATATGTTCATCTGAATCTAAAGCAAGTGTTTAGAATGACTCACTGAGTTGAGTTCACACAGGTACGCCACATTAAACTGAGCTGCTTCAAATCCACTCTCTGCCGCACTCAAATAATAAATCAAAGACATGATCCTGCAACAATGAGAGAGAGAGTGACAGAGCGAGAGAGAAAGCAAGAGGATGAAATAAACAATAGAAAGTGGCCTTTGCAACATCCTTTTCTAATGTAAATGAAATCTAAAAGGACATTCATGTTGTAATTTAATATTATGAGAATTATAGATTCATATCTGCATGTATTAGTCTGTGGCCACTCAAACTGAAAGGCTTACCAGTCTCCTTTGAAATAAGCATTCAGTCCCTTCCTTAAAACTGTTCCCAGATATCCATTCTGCTCAGACGCCCATTTAACCCAACTAAAGTTCAAAGAGAAAGAGAAGAATAACTATCCCAAGAAAAGCATGTTAGTGTGATCAGCAAGTTACTAGAATGTTGATAGCATGATTAGCATGTTGCTATCATGCTTCTCACATGATTAGCATGATACTAGCACATTGTTAGCGTGTTTCTAACATGGTTAACAAATTAGCAGCATTTTACCCCTGGTGAAAAAAACAGCATATGGAGCTGGGATGCTGGTTAGTTATGTTTTGATGCTGGTTTAAGCTGGTCCTTTGCTGGTTTATGCTGGTCCTTGACCAACAACATGGCCAGCATAAACCAGCAAAGGACCAGCTTAAACCAGCATCAAAACATACCTTACCAGCATATGCTGTTTTTTTTTTCACCAGGGACTAACATGATTAGCAAGTTACTAGCACAATTAGCATGTCATTAGCAATGTTTCTAGAATGTTTAACGTATTATTAGCATGTTGTTAGCATTAGCATGTTACTTTCATGTTTAGAGCATGATTCGCATGTTACTAGCATGTTGTTAAAATGGTTAGCATGTTGCTATCACGTTTCTAGCATGATTCGCATGATACTAGCTTGTGTTTTTAACATGGTTAGCAAGTTAGTAGCATGATTAGCAAGTTTCTAGAATGTTTAATGCATTTCTAGCATGTTGCTAGCATGATTAGCATGTTGTTATGTTTCTAGCATGATTAGCAAGTTTTAGCAAGTTACTAGCACGATTAGCATGTTGTTAGCATGTTTCTAGCATGTTTACTGTTTTACTACTATGTTGTTAGCATGATTAGCATGTTGCTATCATGTTTCTAACATGATTAGCAAATTACTAGCATGTTTCTAAGATGGTTAGCATGTTAACAGCATGTTGCTAACATGATTAGCAAGTTACTAGCATGTTGCTAGCATGACTAATGAGTTTCTAGCATGATTAGCATGTTTAAACTGGCTAAAAGCCTAGGTTAGTTGTCTAGCTGGTTTAACCTCGGCTGGTCTTTTAGCCGGTCTCCCAGCCTGACCAGCTAAAAAGTGGCCAAAACCACTTTAAACCACTTTAAACCAGCCTGGGACACCAGCCAAAGCAGCCATTCAGCTAAGGCTGGTTTTAGCTGTTTTTAAAGTAGGGAGTTGTTAAGCTTTTCAGATGTAGGTCTCTTTTTGAAAGTTTTCACCCCCTCAATGAAAGTCTATGGGATTTTAGGTGGTTTGATAGTCTGGTTTTCGAAAACCATAGGCCGGATCAGTTAGAAAAGATAGATCAACTAACAGAACAGTCTGAAGGTCTGACACGAGTTTGGTGGTTGTAGCTTTAAGGCTCAGAAGAAGAAGAATAAGCTTATATAGCAGATCAGTAAGTTGGCTTTCTTAACTAGAAATAGTTTAGTGCCACAGAAGAAAAACTGAATCTTTTTAACAACTCGGGGATTATGGGTAGCAGAGGCATCATGCCCATTCACACTGTGTGAACACGTGCACACTTAAGACTTTTGAGCCAAATTTGATAAGCTGCATGATGCTCGTGAACAGCTGATAAAGCTTCATTTTATATCTACATTAAAAATGTATTATTATACAACATTACTTTGAGTTACGTACAGAACAGCGTCTGCTGGGCGTCTGGCAACTCGGTCGGGGATCCCATGAATCCAAATATCAGCCAGTTCAATGCCGCCGTTTGTGTGTCCTCTCTGGGCTGACTTTAAGTAGTACTTATACGCCATAAACTGATGAACAAGCAAAGTCATAGTTACAGAAACTCTTTTAATAAGAGGTTTAAGAGCATATCTGCATGTAAGCGTTTACCTGGTCAGCAGGTTGTCCAGGATAAAGGCCCTGAGAGTAGAAAACTCCCAGATTCATGGCAGCGTCTGCGTGACCTTTGGCATCAGCTTCTTCCCACAGATGTACGGCCTTCTCGTAATCCTTCTCATACTGCTCGTAGTACCAGCCCAGAGCGGTGATAGCGGGAACGGACCCCTGCAGGGATGTAAAAATCACTTACAGGTCATGGATTTAGTGGTAAATATGTCAGCAAAAGCAATAAAATAGATGAGAATCCATTACATTCAGTTGCATATTGTAAATGAACAGTGTTTGCATTTGCATCCAACTATGTTTATTCATTACCTTAGCTATTAAAGCCAAAATACTCCAAGATATGGCATAATTATCATGCAGATGCCACTTAAGGTTTTATGTAACATAATATGCACAAGAAATGACGACTGAAGTAATATTATCAGCCACATATGAGGAATGTAGTTTTAACATTTAAAAGGCAACTATATATTTTATATATTAATAATTTATTTATTTGTTTATTATTAAAAAATACTATACATATGCAAAATATTTGGAAAATACCTTGTTCCTATTATGTTGTTCCTATTACGTTTTAATACATTTTTAAACAATTTATTTATTTTCTTATTTTTATAACAGTTTTATTAATGAATTAATTGATTAATTAATTAGTTAAATCTATCTGTGTAAGATAACTATATTATAAATATGCATATGAGGAACGCAGTCCTAAAATTCAAAAGGCAATCATATTTTACATATAAAGAATTAATTTATTTATTAATTTGTTTATTTGTTAAAAATTAATATTATAAATACGCAAAATATTATTTGGAAAATATTTAGTTCCTGTTATGTTACAATTTTTATTTATTCATTTATTTACTTCATTTATAAAAAATAAATAAATAAAACATTTACAAATTATTTGGAAAATCTTTAATTCTTATGATGTTAGAAACCAACAAGCTTTTTTATTATTTAGTTTTTATTTTTTACTTATTATTTAAAAATATTTCACTGTGACATATTAATACTATAAATACGTAAAATGTTCTTTCTGGAAAATATTTAGTTCCTTTTATGTTAAGAACTAACTAATTAAATTTTATTTATTTATTTATTCATTCATTTATTTTATTTATTTAAATTAAAATTAAAATATTTACAAAAAATATTTAATTCTTATATTAGTAACTAATTTATTTACGTATTCATTTCTATATTCTTTTTACTATTTACTTATTTAAAAATATTTATTTATTTATTTCACTGTGAAACACTAATACTATAAATATGTAAAATATTATTTGGAAAATATTTAGTTCCTATTATGTGAAGACATTATGTGAACTTTTATTTATTTATTTATTCATTTAGTTTTTTAATTATTTACATGTTTAAAAAATTATTTATTAATGAATTTATTTATTCCATTTATATTTATACTATTCTTTCCTTAAGAATTTTCCACAACACCCCCAACACCCACTTCCAGCCCTTACCCCAGTTCAAAAAGCCCTGGTTTGTTTTAAACAAATATGTATACATTTGCAAGTTTTACCAGTTCTATTGCTTTCTTCAGGAATGTAACGGCTCTCTGTACATCTTTTGGAACTCCTTGACCCTGTTAAAACCAGATAATATGATCTTTAGTACGTTTGATCTTCCTCTTACCGTTCTCTTCAGCAACATTCACTTCAAATGCTGTGCAAGACTGCCCTCTGCTGGCCAAATCAGATATTCTTTATAAACCATCACACATTGAAACAAATGAATCATTGATTCAGGTTTGCATATAAGAGCAAAGCATCCTGACCGTAAGAAGCACAATGGCGTAGTCGTACATGGACACAGGGTCATTGAGTTTAGTTGCACCTCTCTCATAGTGTTTCACTGCGGTCAGAATGTCTGGAGACACGCCTTGCTGACCCCAGAATAACATACGACCCATTGCTTGCTGAAGAAAAAAAAAACAATTAAATAAATAAACTACTATTTAAAAGTCTGGGGTTAGAAATATCAATCAGCACAACTGTTTTCAACATTAATACACTTAAATATTTCTAAATCAGCATATTAAAATGATTTCTAAAAGTGCTGATGCTTAAGTTCAGCAATAAATTACGTTTTAAAATATATTCAAATAGAAAACAGTTATTTTTAAACTGTAGTATTTTATTCTATCACAATATAATATATTAGTACATCAAAATGGAACATTCTGTGCATTTTATTTTTGCTGGATGTGAGTTTTTGTACCTCGGCTTCAGCTACTCCGCTTCGTGCCTGCAGCTTCAGCCAGTAAAACAGATCGTCGTTTTCATTGGTTTGGGCCTTCAGGGTCTCTTCATCATTTAAACGTATTAACTCAACAAAAGTCTATAGAGAAGATGAAATGTTATTTAGAAAGCCACTGAAATTGCCTTGCACAACACATCATTAAATTTAAGGTTTACATGTAAGAGTTTTTATGTGAATTTAATTTCATAATGACCTTGAATAGGTCTTAAATTTGATGCTGCTGTGAAAAATGCCATTCTGAAGGAAATGAAGCACATTTATTCAGTCTCACAGGACAAAAATACATTTTCAATGTTTGCCTGTGACTCATCAACCCAGTCTGATGGCAATTTATATATTTTTGACATAATGGCTAATTCGTACGAATTTGTACGACCTCACTGGAACAAATCGTACATATTTTACATATTTTTAGGAACTTGTACAAAAGAGCACAACTAACCCCATCCCAAAATTTTACCAAATTTGTACAATTTAGCCACCTCATAAAATACATTTGAGTTGCCTTTGAGGTATAACGTTGGACTCACAGCCTCATTTCTAGCTTGCATTCTCCTGAGAAATGCTGTATAATTTGTTGCACAAGACTATTGTGTTCTAGCACAAAATTATTGTGTATGGTTTTCTCTTGCACAACTATTGCATTCTTAGGCAAAACTACTGCGTTCTTGTGCAAAACTATGGTGTTCTATCACAAAAATTTGCATTTGATTACTTGGTCAAAACATTTGCTTTCTCTTGTAAAACATTTGTGTTACCTTGCGACACTATTGAGTTCTCAACATTATGGTGTTTTCTTGTAATTACTGTGTTCTCACAAAACCACTGCAGTCTTGTGCTGTATTGTTGCACAAAACTATTGCATTCTCAAAATTAGTGTTCTCTTGTAAATAATGCCTGTTTTCTCACAAAACTCTTGTGTTCATTTGCAAAACAATGCATTCTCTTGTAAAATATTTGCATTCTCTCGCAAAACTACTGCATTCCTAAAACTATGGTATTCTTTTGCAAAACTATTGCGCTCTCAAAAATGGTGTTGTTTCACAAAACTACTGCATTCTCAAAAACAGTGGTGTTCTCTCAAAACTATTGCGATCTTAAAACTAGGGCATTCTCTCGCAAAACTACGGTGTTCTCAAAACTATGGCGTTCTTTTGCAAAACTACTGTGTTCTCAAAAACTATGATGTTCTCTCGCAAAACTACTGCATTATCAAAAAGATGGTGCACTCACAAAACTACTGTGTTCTCAAAAACGATGGCGTTCTCTCACAAAAGTATTGCTATCTCAAAACGGTGGTATACTCTCGTAAAACCATTGCGTTCTCAAAAACGATGGTGCTCTTTTGCAAAACTACTGTCCTCAAAAATGATTACATTCTCTCACAAAACTATTGCGTTCTCAAAACTATGGTGCTCTTTTGCAAAACTATTCCATTCTCAAAAATGATAGTATTCTCTTGCAAAACTATTGCTTTCTTAAAATGATGGTGCTCTTTTGCAAAACTACTGTGTTCTCAAATGATGCCATTCTCTCGAAAAACTATTGCATTCTTAAAAAAACGATGGTGTTCTCTCCCAAAACTACTGCGTTCTTAAAACAATGGTGTTCTCTCCCAAAACTGTTGTGACTTCAAAACCACTGTTCTCTCCCAAAATTACTGCATTCTCAAAACTATGGTGCTCTTTTGCAAAACTATTGCGTTTCTAACAATGGTGTTCTCTCGCAAAACTGTTGCATTCTTTAAAACGATGGTGTTTTCTCGCAAAACTATTGCGTTCTCAAAATTATGGTCCACTTTGGCAAAACTATTGCATTTTCAAAACTATGGTGCTCTCTCACAAAACTATTGCGTTATCAAAACTATGGTGTACTCTCGCTAAACTACTGTGTTCTCAAAAATGATGCCATCCTCTCGAAAAGCTATTGCGTTCTCTAAAACGATGGTGTTTTCTCGCAAAACTACTGCGTTCTCAAAACAATGGTGTTCTCTCCAAAAACTATTGTGACTTCAAAACCATGGTATTCTCGCCCAAAACGATTGCGTTCTCAAAAACAATGGTGTTCTCTTGCAAAACTGTTGCTCTCTCAAAAACGATGGTGTTCTCTCGCAGAACTATTGCGTTTTTAAAAAACTATGGTGTTCTCTTGCAAAAATATTGCATTCTGAAAAATGATGGTGCTCTTGCAAAATTACTACATTCTTGCAAAAACATTGCGTTCTCAAAACTATGGTGCTCTCGCAAAACTGTTGCGCTCTCAAAAACAATGGTGTTCTCTCGCAGAACTATTGTGTTTTTAAAAAACTGTGGTTTTCTCTCGCAAAACTGTTGCATTCTCAAAAATGATGGTGCGCTTGCAAAATTACTGCATTCTTGCAAAAACATTGCGTTCTCAAAACTATGGTGCTCTCGCAAACCTACTGCATTCTCAAAACGATGGTGTTCTCTCGCAAAACAACTGCATTCTCAAAAACGATGGTACTTTCACAAAATTATTGTGTTCTCAAAACTATGGTGCCCTCTCGCAACATTGCTGCATTCATAATACATATCTGTAAGCATAATAAGTTTCTTACTTGCTGTGGGGAGGGATTCTTCTGATCTATGCCGGTTTGTCTTGCGATGTTAATGTAATAAGCATAGGAAAGGTCACGGTCAGGAGTCACCTCCAGGTCACCAACATGGTGCATGTGCCCTAAACGCAGGAGTGCCAACCTCCAGTCCTTCTGTGCTGCCAAAAGGGACAACAGCCAAGCCTGCAGTGCCACAGTTCAGGTTTCATGTTAAACTACTAATCCTCCTTCACTTTATTCAGTGTTCACAGAGATCAGATTACAATTACACATGTAAGACTGACGCTTGAGAAATCTAATCGCCACATTAACCCAAACACACACACCTTGTACGGCTGTCTCTTGACTCCGAATCCACTGCTGTACAGCACAGAGGCCAGATGTAGTGCTCTGTTGTCTCCCAAACAGCCAGAATTCAGGAGGAAAGGCATCATCCTGGTTATAACATCCAGACTGTGAGCAGTACTGATCTTACGGAGGACTAGAGCATACAGAGTCCTGCCCACCGCTGATGCATTCACTTTGCCTACAAACCATGCAACGAGATATAATATACATTTACATATAAGCTTACTGATTACAAACTTTTGAATAGTATAGTCTATGTAATACAAACATCTATCAATAAACTGTTGAAATACAATCTTACCATATTTCTGTGACAGTAGCTTGGTCAACTGTGCAACTTGGCGAATGTAATGATTTGTTTTGAAGAACATACATTGCTCAGTTGAGTTGACTGCACTGTGATTCAGTAGCAGCTCTGTGTATGTGTCCAAACAGCTGTCTGGGTGTCAACATTGATGTTTTAAAGTGAAAAACTGTTTCCAATGACAAAAATATATAATTTAATCTCGCTAGTGGACACACGTGGTACTGACCTGACAGTCTCTTTACTGTGAGAGAGTGATCTGCTGCCATGAGGAAAAGCTCTTTTGTGAAATTCTGACAAGACTGAAACCATCCGGTCATATTCACATTTGATATTACAGGAGGAAGGTGAATCTCAGCCTGTGAAGATGTAAAATATCACTATGTTCAGTCCACAGGAATAAAACACATTCTGTATTTTATTTACAAAAGCAATGCCAAAAACATGGATTTGATTGCCAGGAAAAGCATAAACTTTTGAAATTGCTCCATTTGAGATCAATGTAAGCCACTTTAGATAAAAGCATCTGCTATATGCATAAATATAAATATGAAATATATAATATTATAATATAAAAATGCGATTGTATCCTACCTGGTCAGCTGGGAGCCCTTGTATACGATAGTATGTAGCTGGTCCATAATATCCTTCAACACCTTGTACGAATTTACCTCCACCAACCACAAAATAGCCATGTGTGTCATCCAACATGATGTTATTGCCAAATCTGACCAAAACATCAAATCTGTCTTATGGCAACTATAGAGAAATTAAAGTTTTATTGCTTTAGATGAAGATTCTTACATGTGCTCAGCTGTGTTAACAAATTTCTGCTGTCCTTCCGTACATGCAATAGAAATTTTCGCCTACAAAAGAGGGAAATATTAGAATATACATTTAAAAAATGTAAGAACTGGGTCAGTTATAAAGAAAAGTGTATGAATGTTATTGCAGCTGAGCATTTCCCTTAGCCACAAATTATATGGGCAAAAGTCTGTGTTGCCAAATATTTGCTGTGTGCAAAAACAATATTTTTTAAAAGCCTACCTTAAACCAAATAAATATTTACATGCATGCAGAGACATATGTTTTCATTTCAATATATTCAGGAATAAATGTTGCATTATATTTGAAAAATGTCATGGCCATAAGATTTTTTTTTTTTTTTTTAACAACAATAATCATTAATAAAAATAGACTACCCATTTGGATTTCAAAATTATTAAAAATAAATAAATAAATAAACAAAATAGTATGCTCCGGTTTCAGTCTTGTGCAGCTTTCCACAATTTCTTATTGTAAATGCACCTTTATTTATTTGCTAACTTGTATTTTTCTCACACATAACCACATTATAAATCTGTTGAAGCCTATGGGACGTCCCATACTGTAAGGTATTTTAAAAATAAGCTATTTCTAAAACTCCAATTTGAGAACCAAATCTGTAGCCTTTGTGCACCAACCTATCATGCAATACTATGAGATCATTACAAATACGTCCAAATACTTGTCTTTCTTACCACACGTCCCAGAATCTCCAGGCTGATTTGACACCACTGATGAAGAGGAACCTTACAAGATGAAAGGAACGCTGAGGAGTGCCCAGCATCTCCATGCACCTGAATGTGAATCTTACCTGAACAAATTGGACAAAAGTGAATTCTGTAAGTGATAAAAACAGAAATCAGTGAAAGTGATCTGAGCAGTTCGCAGGTTACCAGCATCAGTGAGGAACATTGTAGGGGTGGCGTAATTATTTTCAGAGTCAATGTGGAGCAGAAGGCCACATAAATGGTTACTGCAAGGTTTCTCCAACCAAACCCAGAGCGAAACAGCAAACCTAAAGAGTCCGAACCACCAATCACTCAGTTATTCCGCAATTTATAAGATAAACTTAAGTTATGTTGCCAAATAAACAGAAATGTTTAATATTCTTACCAGGGGTAATAGATGGATTTGACTCTGTACTGTTCCAAAACTTCATTTCTGAATGGCTGGAAGGTTTTGATGATGCCATAACGCTCACCAGTAGAAGCATACAATGTGGAAAGAAGAGATGCCACCTCTTAAAAGAAAAGATTAAATGTATTACACACACTTTTGATGATTAAACTTGAATAAAAACACTAAAAAAAAACATATGTATTATTGTGCCATATATCTATATGGTACGCCTATACTACCATTTTCCTCTGGGCACTGTGGCATGTCACGTCTTCTGATTCTCCAGAGCAAATCTGTGTCCCATTTGGCACAAAGCTGGTGCTGTTTGAAGGGTCGATTCAGTGGTGAGAGAATATCGATGGGAACCGTCACACTGCTTCCAGGAAATCTGTCCAGTCCGGTGGACTCATGTGGTCCGATCCAAGCACGCAATAAACAGCTGAGAGCCCAGTCAGAATCGCGAATAATCCAGTCAGATCGGTACACAAGCCAGTCAGGAAAATTCACGGTCACCACTCGAGTTGTGGCACGTCCTGGTTCACAGGTCCAGTATTTGTGGAAAACGACTGAGGTAGATCCGGTATCGAAAGAAACCAAAACCTGAACGTGCACTACTGACGACTGAAAACAGCTGTACTCAACGTGTAAAGGACAGTTGGAGACTGGCGCGTCAGGTGCGTCAAGGAAAGCCACATTACCTGTGCTGGGTCGACTCAGACAGCCAGTTAAAGACATCTGGTTATAAACAAATGAACAACAGATACATTTATTTATGGATGTAAACTATAGGTCTACCTTTAATTTGCATCTGAAATGCACTCAATGTACAGGTACTTACAGAAACAATGACATGTAAACACAAGCAGTAAAAACTCTTTGGCAGATCTCCCATTATTCCTCTTCAAAGCAACTACCAGAATATTTGGATTAAACGATGCAACTCGTGTCTGATTAAAATGAAGATTTTTGCTGTGTTCATGGTGCACAGTCGCGCATATTGTTGCGTTATTTGGCTGGTTGCGCCATATCCGCATCAAGGACCGTTGCAAATGCCAAAACAGGTACCCGAGCAAGACATCAGGCCCGGAATAACATCCTGTTTGAGCTGCAGGTGTGAAAGTTTAAGCAAACACAACGGAGGAGTTCCACCCTCTAACGCAAATCTAGCATAGCTCATGAATAATTACTCTCAGGTTAAGTGCTGTGTAAAATTATGGGCAACCGTAATTTGCATTGAAATATACCCTGGTGAAAAAAAACAGCATATGCTGGTAGGTATGTTTTGATGCTGGAATGCTGGTTAGGTAGGTTTTGATGCTGGTTTAAGCTGGTCCTTGACCAGCAACATGATCAGCATAAACCAGCAAAGGACCAGTTTAAACCAGCATCAAAACCTACCTAACCAGCATTCCAGCATCAAAACATACCTACCAGCATATGCTGTTTTTTTCACCAGGGTAGTGCGGCTTTCCTACATCTTTAATATATTATTAAGCACCCAATGCAGTATTAAAATAATGCTATAAATGTTCCCTGTGCAGACATGACAACGAATGTGGTGAATTTCAATTTCAGCTCCTTTTCAAATTATTGTAACTAAATTAGCCACACCCACATGAAGGTTTTATTGTGATGGTTTTATGGTAATGCCATTCTGGGTAATAGAAGTTCATTAATAATGTACATATTGACATATAGGACATTGTGAACAGATCTATTTGTATGATGATTGATAGATAGAACTAACAATAGAGAGAACTATAGATCGAACAAAGAAACGATAGAATGGACGAACGAACGATAGATAACGAACGATAGATGGACAAAGAACGATTGCTAGATTGCTAGATAGATCGAACGAATGACAGATAGAATGAACTAATGATAGAATAGATTGAACAATAGAAAAATAGATAGATCAATCGAAACAATAGATAGACAGAAACAAAGATAGAACGGCAGAATGAACGACAAAACAAACAATAAATAGATGGAACAATAGGCAGAACGATAGACAGATCAATAGACAGATAGGATAAAAACCACCCAAATATTTTTGGGGCCACTGTATATATTATTGGGAAAAGAAGAACACAACATAATGGAAATCTCACTCATTTTAAAACCTTTTTTATTGCTTTCATGCAGGAGTGCCATAAAATTTGAAGACTACAGTTTTGAACATTACAGAAGATGCAAAATTATCATTTTTACTTTTCTCCACCTCTCTCTGTACAGTATAGGCATAAATAGCTCAAACGGAGAAGTGAACAGGAAAATCTAAAGGGGGAAAAGAGTCTAAAACAGCTCCCGTCTCCCCCCGTCCGTGTTTGAGAACTGGTGTTGAGAACATGCATCAACACGGTGAAGTGCAGTTTACTGGACCGGACTGACGCGCGCACACTGACATACTCACTGACAAAAGAGCTTCTTCGTGCAAAAGAGGCACAGATGAAACAAATACATCTGCACAGTTGTATACCTGTTAAAGACTGAGTGGTTGATATACATTTGGATGTGGTCTTTGTACCATCTTTCACAAAAGAAATGACAGAAGAAACAGGTGATGTTTCGTGCAGCACTGCTTTGGTTTGCCTCCAGGTCAGTGGATACACTGGACCTTCAAAGCCTGTGGGTAAAAACTAATAAAATGCATAGTGACATCCTTCACCAAGGCTTTTAATTCTTAACCCCCTCTCTTTTCAGAAAGTGTGCTTGTAATTTTCAGTGCTCTGGGATAAAAAGACAATTATCTAAGTGAACATCATGTAAACCATGAGAAGAACAGAGACTGGTCTCCACTTCCTCTGAAAATGCACAGTGGTAAAATCCATCTGCTTGAACATCTGACCATTTAAAGGCAAGTCGTTCCATTATAACAGCAATTGCGTGTGGTCTAGCTTTAAAATGATATAAAAGAGCACCTGAAATCAAGGATTTGACTTTGGGTCAAAGAATTAACATGACCTTATTCAGCAGGAATAAAATATACCCAAGCTCTCTTTCAAACATGTCAGAAGAAGTAAATGTAGACCACCCATCCTTCCACCACAAATTGGACAATCTGCACCTTTAGTAGCAAACCTATTTAGGATCACATCTCAGATCAGTGGTCTAACAAAACCAAAATATAACCTTCGGGAAGTGTATACATTTTCTGGACGGCTTTAGTTTGGCACTTTGAATACAAAGCAGCAAGATCTGCCAATTACTCTTTGCAATTTGAACAAAAAAAAAAAAAAAAAAAGACATGTTTTCATGGGAACTTGGATTTTGAATAATGTCGTTATAAACAGTCAGCAGGGTTAAGAGTAAATGTTCAAACATTGATGTGCATATTCATAAACCACCTTGTGTTTTCTAAATGATTTGGAATGATCGACAATGATCAATTATTCTAATCGCGTACTTCTTTAACATACTAGAAATCCCTGAAGCCTTAGAGATACGTTCAGTGTCTTGGTTTGTGTAAACGTTTTAGTGCGTATTCCAGCATATTCAAAATTTTCTTTACAAAACCGACACATCAACATTCAGAAATAGTGCAACATATTTGAGGGGAGTTTCACACTGATAGTTCAGCCCTTTTACAGTTTCTCTGACCATCGACAAACACTTATCGGAGAGTACCGTTAAACGTTCAGCTGACAATTTGTTTTAACTTGAAAGACAAAATAGTGTGCTGATAGAAACGAAAGAACCAGGCTATTTCGCGTTTTGAGCAAAGGGGAACAAGAACCAAGCAAACATCTAGGAGCATTCAAAGTTCAATCAAACAAAGGCGAAGACATGCAAACTGATACGGATTATACAAGGAAAGAAAAGTCCATCAGAGGGAAGATTCCTTTGAAAGTCTGGCACTGTCTCCTGCTGAATAAATAATGCGTTACATTCCCAAAAAATAGTCCATCCCATTCTCACTGGTGTGTTGTTCCCACCCACCCCCCAAAATCATGCTTGTTCCTAAGTGTTCCTCTGAAAAAGCAAACATTTCTATAAAGACCTCGGAAGGTGTTTGGTTGTGCCGTAACTTCTGACTAGAAGGGGGAGGGAAAAAAAAAAAAAAAAAATCAAAAAATCAAAACATTTATCAACAATACAACAAAAAGAAATGTAAGGGAAAAACAAAACAGTTGTCCAGTTGTCTTATTTCTTCTGTTTTTTGAAGATCTTGAAGGTATGTTTCTTGCGACTGGCAGCAGAGTCAGTGTCTTCACCTGTGGAGCCACTGTCCTCCTCTAGGGGGCTCTTTTTCGAGGACATCTGGGGTATGCGGTTTCCGGCCTTCCCCCCAGTCAGTCCAGTGGGGGACGGCGTATCGGGTTCAGTGGAGTTTGGGCTTAAGGAGCGTGAGGATTCTGACATGGACATCGCCGCCTGGGAGCCATGGATCTCGCTCATACTGGCGGACTTCTCTATGCCATACACCTTCTTCATTAATATGGGACTATCAGAACCTCCATCAGGAGATGCGCCCCCATCGTGAACTCTGTTGCCTCCGTTGTGGGTGTGGGACTGGGCTCCCTCTTCAGAGCGTGAATGGGGCCCATGCAGAAGTGAAGTGGGCTTCACAGGGAAGCCTTTGGAACTGTAGGACAGGCGTAGCTGCTCGCCAGTCTGGGATATACACAAGGAGGAATCAGAGTCGGAGCGATTCAAGTCCCTGTGAATGAAAATGGTGAAATTAGCATCAAAAAAGTGAGAACGATATCAGGTTAGTCCACCTACTACCTCACCAATGGGTTGTTAAACCTTCAGAGCAGGGATGGGCAACTTCGATCCTGAAGGCCCACTGTCCTGCAAAGTTTAGATTTAACCTCAATCAAACACACCTGAACAAGCTAATAAACCTCTTCCAGACCACTAGAAAGCTACAGACAAGTGTGTTTGATTAGGGTTGGAGCTAAACTCTGCAGGACAGTGGCCCTCCAGGACCGAAGTTGCCCATCCCTGCTTTTGTTTCCCTTTGCAGTAGCTAGGGTAATGGGCAGCATATTGCTTTAAACAGAGCGGCTCAGGAAAACAAGAGGAAGTAAGAAGAGTGGGGTGAAGGGCATGGTAGTTGAGGCGGCAACAAAAGCAAAATTTTAAAACTGAAAAGTTGTCTAAACTGAAGCACACCATGCCAAGACTCAGTGCAAGTGCAAGCTTCAGAGCAGGGGTGTCCAAGTCTGCTTCTGCTTTCATGCAGATGTACTGGATCACTCTGCAGGAAGGTGGTCCCCCAATAACAGGATTGGACAGTCCTGACATTGAGACACCCAACATCAAGAGCATCCAGTCCTGCTCCTGGAAGGCCACTGTCTTGTAGAGTTTTGCACAAACCCCAAATAAACACTAATCAAGGTCTTCAAGGACAATTAGAAACTTCCAGGCAGGTGTGTAAGTTGGAGTTGACCAAGGCTCTTCAAGTCAAAGTCCAAATCCAGTCCCAGTTTATTTAAAGTTGAAACTAAAGTCTGCAGGATCCCGGCCCTCCAGGACTGGAGTTGAAGAGTCCTGAGCTAGACTCTGCAGGCTGTTGGCCACCCCTGCACATCATGGTCAATTCAGGCATGCAGGTGTGAGAATTGGTAGTAGGGGAGAAACGTTGCAAGAACAGATTAAGCAACAAGGTAAAAAGTCACAGAAAGTTACACAGACAAGTTGCAAGCTTGGATGAACTTAGTGAGTATAGCCCAGGGATAGGTAACTATGGTCCTGGAGTGCCGCTGTCCTGCAGAGTTTATCCTGAAGACATTGATTAGCTTTTCCAGGTGTGTTTGATTAGGGTTAAACTCTGCAGGACAGCGGAACTCCAGGCCCAACGCTGCCTATCCCTAGTATAGCCAATACAACAACAACCCCACAAGTAGTGATTAATCAGAAAGTGTGAAATGTGTTGTAAGTGTCCTGTTAAATGTTTTGGATGAAGTCCCAGGATCACACCAGGTGAGAAGCACAGAACAAGCACAGAACAAAGCGATACCCATAGCTGCCGGAACGGCGGGGGCGCTCTGGGCTGGCATCATAGGGGAGGTCTGGTATGGTGTCCATGGGCTGGAAATGTGAAGAGTGATAGTGGGATGCATGAGGGGCAGTAGCGATGGAAGAGGAGTGGGGAGCGTGGGATGAGGCAGCGGAGTAGATAGCGGGATGTGACACTGCTGAGGAAAGAGGAGGCAGTCCCGGAGCATCAAACTGCCCAAAAGATTGGCTGCGCGCCTGGCGTAGCGCCGTCCTAGACCTGGATGAGTACAAGCTACCCTCCCCTTCCTGCCCACCAAGTGCGAGACAACTCTCTACCAACCTCTGCGAACCCATGGCCAGCTGCGGGTCAATGTGCCGTTGCCGGAGTGACATCATACTGGGAGCTGTAAGGGCACAAAATAATAAGGTCACTCAGAGAAATGACTCAAAGCATGCAGACACTGAAATAACATTGGGTGATGGTGGCAAGCTGGAAAAGGTGAAGCTTTGAAACAAAGGTGCTAAGAAGGAAAAAAATGTACAGGTGTGTACAGACCAAATGGCTTTTCTCAGGAATAGACCATAGGGAAGTTGTAGACAAGTTTGGACTCTAACCAACCCTTTCATGCATTTATTCATATTGCATTTCCTGTTTCTATCCATAAGGAACTGACTGGATCGTGAAAAACAAAAGGAAGCGAATATAAGGCGATTAATATATTATAATTAAATATACTCATAATTGACTTTTACCAAATTGATTGTTTATGCCAAGACCAGGAATGTGTGTTAAGGAAGTAAAAAGGGTCTATTTTAATTTCATGTTGACTCCAAGCTTGCATAAAATGTAAAACAGTATCATGTAAGAATCCATTTCCAAGTGATACGTGATAAATAGATTAGAAAACGGAGATCATGCATTTCAGAGTAGACCATTTCACAGCTGTGGACAAGAACAAGACTGAGAGGTATAGACTGGGAGCATCTCTTTCTGTCCAGTTTCCCTTTGCAGTAGCTAGGGTTATGGGCAGCATATTACTTTAAAAGAGAGTGGTTCAGGAAAACAAGAGGAAGTAAGAGGAGTGGGTGGGGTGAAGGGCATGGTAGTTTAGCCCACCAGAGTACTTCCAAAACGACTGGCAATCCGAATTCAAAGACCAGAGATCACTTGCTCGGCGGCCCATTAGCCACGCTGCATCTGGAGGGGGCAAGGGGCAAGGGTAGGGGTGCAACTGTTAATAACGTTACTAGCAACACAGTGCTACATGAACAAACCTCTACAATTTGATTTTTTGGCAATGCTTTGCTCAATCAAATAAAACACTTCAAGGCTTTGAGTTCTTATTTGAAAATCTTATCTGAACAGCACTTAAGATATATTGTGGAAAGAGAGATCAGCAATACAAGTTTCAAAATTAATCAATTTGCCCAATGAACCCAATTTTATTTCGAGTTTTGTACCTTGGAAAACAACTATTTCCTTAGAGCTTGTTTGATTACATTATTTCACACATTCAGATGGAGCATTACAATCCACAACAACTTCAGACTTGTACTCTAATCTTAACTGGCATATGGGCCTCTTTCTTCTGACCTACTCTGTAACCCTCCATCGAATTCAACATGATAAACTGAAAAAATATCTGTACAAAGAGTGCACAGTGGCCATTTCAAAAACATATGACAGCAATGCGTAGTGAAGATCTTCAAGTACTCCCCTCTGTGTAAAACAGACCTGTAGATGAGGGGGAACACTCCAGCAGAAAGCATAAATAAGTGGTGTGCAAACATGCTCAGTGCATACAATCATTTTTGACAGAACTTGCTCAAAGACAGACTAAATAGCTCAAAACTAGGGATTTTTGGATCTGGTCAAAAGGCCACGAGGTCTTTCCTGGCCTTTGGCTGACTGGGACTTATCCCTATCACTGTCCGGCAAGTCCTTACATTGCAGTGTTCCTGGTGCCACTATGTCCTCGTCCATGTCATCCATGTCATCGGACATGAAGTGCTGGGGTGTGCCGCGGCCGCCCATGAAGCTGGGGTCCAAGTTAAGAGCAGAGGCCAGAGAGGGCAGGCCTGGGTTATTGACCAGCGTGCAGCCTGTTAAGATCTCAATCTGCTGCCAACGATGGAGTCTCTCTCTCAAAGCTGCCGTCACCTCACCTAGAGCTTGCCTGAAGAGGAAGGCAATATGGATAAAGGTTATTATTTCCAGTGATTTATTTAAATTACTATTCAGAAATGATGAGAAATGTTTGTGCGACTTACTTGGCTGCAAGTATTTTGTGATCCACGTCATCCAGTGAAGAACTATGTGCCACATGGAACGTCCCGAACAAAGTATTTCTTTTCTTCTTAATCTTTTCTGCCTAGGAAACCATGTCACCATGAAACCATGTTTATATAATTTCTATTTTATTAAATTATCAATCCAACTACTGATATATCACAAATCAATTCAAAGGTTTTGTTTCACATAATCATAAGATTTTTTTTTATTTTTAACAAATTAACTAGCATTGTCTAGGATCATAATCAAACCTTACATTAAAATATATACTTCATTGCATCATTATTAGTAACAATCTATTATTACATTTCTTAAAATATTTAAAGTATTGTTACCACATTCTAGGGTTGTACTAAATGTTACTAAATTGATACGCTAATGTTTTACCATCATTCCATCTTATTTTAATGAATGACTGCGACGAATGCTGCTCACCCCCTCTTTGGCCACCTGCAGTTGTCTCTCTGCATTCTGTTTCTTGATGTTGTAGTACTGCACCTCCACCTCATGAGTGAGCTGTAGCCATTTCTGCAGAGCTTCAGGCGGAGACCAGCTGCTGCGAGACTCTAGCTCCTTCTCTGCCTTCTTCAGGGCCATACGCACCTGCAGGGGGCGCCAGAGGCAAATCAGATCAGAGTACAAAGCAAGGCTGCTTTCAAATAAGATCAGAGTCACTGATCACTGATAAAGTTGTTATTCATATTTTAAAATGTTTTTTTATTTATTTGTTTTTTTTTTTTTTTTTAAGAATTTTAAAGTTTTAGTTGTCGTCACTTTTTTGTATATTTGTATTTTTTTTTTTTAAATGTCTATTAGGACTGCCCTCGACTAATCACGTTTATTAATAAGCCATTTAAATCATAATGATGAGCCTTTATATTTTAATAAGCGCTCAAGCGCACATACAAAGCTTGCCACAGCACGCTGGCAGAAGTAATGGTCATGACTGTGTCAGGGAAAAACAGTGAGGAGGCTGCATTAACATTTTAATAATTTATTGATAAACTAGTGCTTTCTTTGTTTTCGGCTTACAAGATGAGTAACGCTGACTTGTTGCTCGTTCGGCGACACTGACTTGGCACCTCCGCAGAAGTGATGCACCTGTTTGCATGTTTCATACAGACTACATAATCTGAGAATATTTGTTTTCCATTTGAATTGGTTCAAGTAGACATTTTGCTCTCTATACATATATTTTTAACGTCTAGGCAAGTATACATGGAGTTTTGGTTAATTCTTTTTCTTGACACACTCAAGTTCACAGAGCAGTTCACGGCAGAAAGCGCACTTGCTTTCATTATTTTACAAAAGCGCAATGTTTTTACAGATTTAGATTACAGATTTAGTCTTTACAGATTCGAAAGATGTATTACTCTTATCTGTATGACAAAGAATGAGGGAGTATTTTAAGTGACCGCACCGGCACCTCTATCTGTCATGCAGTAAATCAGAGGTGCTCAACCGTGTTCCTGGAGATCTACCTTCTTGCAGAGTTCAGCTCCAACCCTGATCAAACACGTACAGGTGTGTTTGTTGATTACATATTGAGTGTCAAGTAAAGTTGATTACATATTGAGTGTCAAGTAAAGTTGATTACATATTTCAGATGATAAGCCATATTTGAGGTCGATGAATGATAGGCGAGCATTTGGATGTCCTGCCCAAATCACATGGACCAGCCGTTAATGCTCTGTCCGTTACAGACTGCGTGACTTTGCCACTTCCTCTGGCTTTTTATTTATTTTTTCCAGGGCTATTAAACAATTAAATCACAATATATACATTCTATATATACATTAATTTGCGTGTATTTACATTTTTTACATGGTTTTAGTTTAGCTAATACCAACCTTGCTACACAGAACCCTACAAAATTTGTAAATGCTGCAAAATAACAACCCAAATGCTTGAATACTGAAATTGCAACACAGTATTTAACCTTTCAACTACTTCTATGTATCCCATAATTTGCATACGTGATTATGACAATTAGCTAATTTACATGACTCAAGAATGACTCATTTGGCAAGCTAATGAGAACAAACAGCATATAAACAATTTCACCGCCTGAAACATTTTGCTTCGACAAGATGCGAATTAATTAGCCACCGATAAGCTTTCCACCCTAACCTAACCTTACTAAGATAAACACAATTAATCAGCTCCTCCATTACAGCGGTAAATAAACACAGCTCATCCAATAAGGGCCTTGGGGAGTGGGCTGAGGGGTCGGAGAGCTGAAATACCCCTTTCTTAAAACAACGCTAATGAGCTTCAAACCCACAGAGATTTGTGCCGCCCTGTGACCCAGAATACCCACTTAGCGTCAGGGTTTTAATAGGCAAACGTGGGGCGCTTATGCAAACAAACAATTCATCCAGTTACATCCAGAGATTCCACTTGTGGATTTCATACATATAGAAATAAACAAACCATATACAGTCACATCAGGAACCATGTGTTGTCCTTGATATATTGTTACAATACTCTGATCAGATTCTGCAAAAATTTTCCACCAGATCTGTGTTAAAGTGTTAAACCAGCCCTTATGTAACAGCACTGCGGTAATTGCTCAGTAAAGTAAGCCACAGTTTTGGGATGCACTGGACACTGCACTGGGAAGATACTCAAACTTCATCATTACAGGAAGTCATTTTGTAGATAACGCTTCAGAACATCTCCCAAGCATTTCCACCCACTTCCTGCCCATTATTTTGTAAATAAAGCCTACCCAATTGGAATCAAGATAAGGGCGGTATTGTGCAACCTGCAAATTTGAAGTCTAGACCACTTAGACTACTTAGATCTAAGTTAGACCACATCTTTTAAAGGGGACTTTTTACCTGCTCCAGCTCCTCTTCTGCATATTTCTGTCGGCTCAGCTCATTTTCAGTTCCCTCTCTGAGCTCCTTCAGTCTCTGCGCTTCTTGTTTGGCAGCGTTGATCTCGTCCCTGAGCTTCTGCTCCAGGTTTACCTTCTCCACCTCCACTGAACGATGCTCCTCCTGAGCGATCTGTAGCCTGCGAGAAGGCGAAGTAAAGAAAACCGCACAAAATAAGTCACACAGCACTAGTGTTACATTCTACCAGCACAAAATGTTTTCAAGAGATTTATTTTGCTTGACCGCAGTGCAAAAGTAAAGAAAACATAGCCGGCAGGGTGAAAAACAACAACTTTAGGATCAAGCAGAAGTCAAATGGTTGCTTCAGGAGTGGGCTGAATGAAATACAAGTGGCAAAGCATTTTTACTAATACTAGGTGCTCACCTAACAAGGTTCGCTTTAGGGTAAAACGTTACACAATGCAATTAATATTCATGAACCAAGCCATGCCTGGCAAAGTTTGTACGCTAAACTTTCAGAGGACAAAAGACATGAACAAGACAACGCAGATGTGCATTTTCTTATGCAAGATGCAGATCAAACAGTAGAAAATTTCTAGAATGACAAACAGTACTGAAAGTTTATGTAATCCGTTGCAACGATGTTGACACTTGTTTTGGATCATGTTCTTACACCCTTGATTTCACTGATCCCTCTGGGAATTTGAGTAAAAATACTGCTGTGAAGAAATGAATACCTTTATTCAAGAATAATATCTTTTTTTCTTTTATACCAAAAAAAAAAAAAAAAAAAAATTCAAATCAATTCTTAACTTTCCATTTAATCAAAGAATCACAAAAAAAATTGCACCACATCAGGTTCAGTCTTCAACTATGCAATTAAGAGCCATTTGATTCAAAACCAGCAGACTGTGAAGGCATTTCTGCACGTGTGATTTCACCAGAATCAGTAATTGGAGCAGATCTACGCTCTTAGCCAGTTTCACTCGTTATAAGCCACAGTGTTTACCACAGTTCAGCAAATAGATAGTTGTGCAACAAGACTGATAAATAAAATGCAAGGATAAAGATGCTAAAATTAAATATGTCTGATTACAGGAAACTAACAGGAAACTAAGGCATGCTGGATAAAATCCCAGTCTGACAAACACCAGAAGTTACATCACAGCAGCTCCCTAAAGCCAGCTGTGCTCTTTTTTAGCTTCTGGGCCAGCGAGTTGTGGCTGAAAGTGCAAAGAGGTTCAATGATCCGCAGCAGGACAGTTTTACAAAATCTCGAGCACAGTAAAAACAAATGTATCTGTTTTACAAGTGAAACAGAATGTGCATAATGAAATAAAATGTGCATAATTCTGGAGCAAGAAACAACAGATTTAAAAATAATAATAATAATAATAAAATAAGATAAAATGAAATAAAATAGAATAAAATAAAATCAGGAAACAGAATGTGCATAATTCTGGAGCAAGAAATAACTAATAACTGATGAAGTAAAGTAAAATAAAATAAAATAAAATAATAATAAATAATATAAATAATAATATAAACAAATTCAGAAAAAACATGCATTTTTTGGAGCAAGAAATAATTTTGGAGCAAGAAATAAATGTGAAAAAATACTTAGAAATATTCTATGTTCTAATATAAAATTCTAATATAAAATTCTTGAGCAAGAAAAAAAAAGAAAAGAAAAGAAAGATTCTGAAAACACAATGTGCATAAATCTGGAGCAAGAAATATAAAATAAAATAAAATAAAATAAAATAAAATAAAATAAAATAAAATAAGAAAACAGAATAAAGTTCAGAAAAAATATCTGAAAACAGAATGTGCATAATTCTTAAGCATAAAACAAAATAAAATATAATATGAAAACAGAATATGCATAATTGTGGAGCACGAAATAAATGTGAAAAAAGTAAATGAAAAATAAATAAACAAATGCTCAGTTCAGAAAGAAATATCCAAAAACAGAATGTGCATAATTCTTGAGCAAGGATGGATAGATAGATGGATAGATGGATAGATAAATAAATAAATAAATAAATAAATAAATTAAACAAATCTGGAGACAGAACGTGCATAATAAAAAAGGTGCATAATTCTGGAGCAAGAAACAACTGATTAAAAAAATAATAAAATAAAATAATAAAAAATAAAATACAATCTGGAAACAGAATGTGCATAATTCTGGAGCAAGACATAACTGAAAATAATAAAATAAAATAGAATAAAAAAAACAATGTTTTGGAGCAATTTAGAGTTATTTAAAATCTCAAAAATGTCAACTATTGGCCAATGTATTGGCCTTGGCTTATATGCTGGTCTCTCACTAACTGCAAATACCCATTTTGGTATAAGTTTTGTGGGGGAAAATAAATGGTTTAACTAGATTTTGTAATAAAAATTACAGTCAAAAACAGGTCATGTCTAGTCATCATAAAAATCCATTATAAACAGTCCATTAGCAGGATAAAGCCCTAAAGATTAAGAAGCCACATAATCCTAAAATAATCCTTTGATATTTGCCTGGGTTTATGATGTCTGTGTACATATACAGGTGCAGCCATGGTCACATGAAGTTTACACACACAACCCAAAACTGCATTAACAGGAAACGAATTGCAAAACCAGGGTGTGGCTTTAAAAAGAAAAGAAGAAGAGAAAAAAAGATGATGTCATATTGAGCAGGAAAGAGGAGCGGAAACAACAGTGACAAATGTAGGCTTCCCTAAGCTACGACAGGATTAACGATTTTTCCTGGCGGCAGAGAGAGGAACCGTGGGGCCCCTGATTTACCCAGTCGCGTCTATATAAACCCTCAGATCAATCTTTCCTTAAAGGAAAATGCTTTATCTGTCTGGGGGCTTTAGCTGAAGCATTTCCATTGACAAAAGTTTAGGGGACACAGGACTGCCTCAGAAGTCACAATATCAGTCGCTCTAGAATTATAAATAGTTCATAGTTCATAATTCTTCACAGGGAATTTTTAAAATGAAGCTTAAAATCAGACCAACTTGAGATTCTGCATTAGTATACAAAATCAGTTTTAAGTCATAGCAGATCTGTTTCAAAAATTGTATGTTTTTGTAAAAAAAAAAAAAATCTACATATCTGCATTAGTAAAATGAAGGGTTTTCAGACCAGGATTGAATGGATATGGTTGTCCTATGGCTCATGCAGTGTCACTGGTATCCAGAAGGTGGCAGACCGAAAGATTCGGAGGCCCGAGGGACAGAGAAACAGGTGGATTGGGGGAGAAGTAGTCATTGAGTGAAGGACTAGTGTAAGGCGATCTGAACTTGAAGCCAAGACTGAAAATCTACAGTGCTCAATCCTGACCTCTGCCATTCACCATCCTCCAAATCAAGTAACCATACCTCAGTGTTACAAGCCAACAATAACTATCTAGGAAGACATGTCGTCTCATTTACAATCTCAAAACTCTTTATGATGTAATCAGGTAGCTAAAGGTTTAATCGTTTCCTAATCTTTCAATTACCAACTTTTCCATATTCAAACAAAACATTTCATCTGTCCTGCTATCTTTCCTCGAGCTCAAACGACGATTGTTTGTTTTACTTGCACGTTCACACAAAACATTCTTTCGTGCCAGTGAAAGCACAGTTATGAAAACAAAAGGCGCTACAAACAATAGACTAGTCTATGCATGCAATGATTAATTAAACACTTCTTTTAGTCCTCTCCCACAATCATTCACCTGCAGGCTTACATAAACACGCTGTTGCATGCATGCGAAGAACATTCCTTCTAATGTCTGATTTTACGAGGGCCAAACTATCATGTAAGAGTTGTGGGAGAAAATACAGATGGTCTCTAAGAATTAGAGTCATGTGAGCTGGTGTCAAACACACTGAGAAAGAACTAAAATGAGATTCTCGATACTATACAAAACCCCCGCCCCCCCCAAAAAAAACACACCTTAATGCCAAGTAATAAACTTAAGTAATGTGTCTCAGAGTGCCAGTTATAGACAGTAGTAAAGAGAGCTTTACAAGTACTTTTCTATTAAACTTTGCAATAAAGAAGTTTGTGAAAGCTAATGGGAAAGGGGAAAAAAACTCTTATAAAATAAATGTATTTATTTATAAAATTATATATACTACTGCTCTGGACCAATAAAATAAAATAAGATAAAATAAAATAAAATAAAATAAGTTTTTTTTTTTTTTTTTTTTTTAATGCTTTTTAAATCTCTAATGCTCACCAAATCTGTAATTATTTTAGCAAAATACAGTACACTTATTAAACTTAAAGTTTTTGAAAGCTAATGAGAACGGGGGAAAAAAGTTACATATACTACTGCTCTGGACAAAAATAAATAAATAAATAAATAAAATAAAAAAATAAAAATAAAATAAAAATTCAGATTTTTTAATGCCTTTTAAACCTCTAATGCTCACCAAGGCTGTAAGTATTTTATCAAAATACAGTACGAAATTGTAATATTCTTTTTTATTTAAATTATTAATTACATTATTTAAATTATTAAATTTTATGGCTATTGAAAATAATCTATTAGAACATGTTTTAAAAATGTAATTTTAAACCCATTCCAAGTAAATAAATATTAACACTTATTTAGCAGAGGTGCATTATTCAAAAATAGATCAAACAGTGAAGACATAAAAATGACAAAAGATTTGTATTTCAAATAAATTCTGTTCTTTTGAACTTTCTATTCAAAGAATAATGAAAAAAAGGAGGCATGATTTCCAAAAAATGTCAGCCAAACGGCTTTCAACATTGATGATATAATAATGAGATTGATTATTAATAAATTGAGCACCAATAAATACTGATAATAACGCAACATCAAATCAGCGTATTGTAATTGATTTCTGAAGGATCATGTGACACTGAAAATTCAGCTTTGCGTCACAGGATAAAATAACATTTTAAAATATAATCAAATAGAAAACAGTTCTTTTAAATTGTAATTTCACAATATTGCTGTTTTTAGCACAAATGCAGCTTGGTGGCTTCTTTCAGAATCATTAAAAAAATCTTAAATGTTTCAAAATTTTGACTAGTAGTGTATGCATGTCTAATTTATTGCATTATTAGTAGTAGCAGCAGCAGTATAAATACTATATACTGCGCTCAAATTAGTAAAAATATAAAAATGTGACCACAGAATGTGCATAATTTTAAACTTGTGAATTATTTTGACTTTGACTGGTAATATAATCATCTAAACATCCTACCAATACCACTGCAACAACCCAGAATGACCCAGCAACCTCATAGTGGCGAACTAAAGCAACTGGAAACGCCCTTCCACAAATGTAAAATAGTCTTCATAACATGCAATTCTAATCAAACTGAATAGTAAATTGCCATGCAGAAGGGGCAGTTTACATTCCGCCTGATTTCTGACTCAGAGTGAAGGGACAGGGACGTGCGTGTGGTAATTTGGCAGTGTTGGAGAAGAGGTTTGTCTGGTGTAAAATGCATCAACACACCTACACAGGAAAGCCTGACTCAACTGCCGCGGCCTTGATAAGCCTTCACAATACGTCTCCAATGGAGGAAAAAAAAAAAGCCTACATACAAACGGCCACTGCAGCTTGTTTAAAGGGCAAACTGACATTTCGTTTCATCTCGAAATGTTCGTAAAACAAGCCTACATCAAATTAAATATACTTTTTAGGCAACGACAGCCCACAAGGACCTGCGTTCATGTATGACATAACTGGCCAGGGCATTTATTTTATTTTTATCCTGTTTAAGCTGAGATGATTCGAAGCATCCGGGGTTAATCACCTCCCTCAGGGGCGACCAGAGCAGTGTAGGCCTCTCACCCACCAATCACCAGAGACGTGACCCGGTGACTCGGCCGGTAGTGTCAGAACACAACATGCTGGACGTCCTCCACAGTAACAAAAACACTCTGCATAGTTTCCACTGCACCGTCCCCTGCATGCATGCTCTCACACTTCATTCACATGTTAAAGGGATACAGGAACTCTTCCGGACACACTCGCTCCTGTGCCTTTCTCTCAAAAGGTGACAGACTATGAGTCTGCATGAGGACTTCTACAGGAAGCTAGTGAATGACGCTTGGTATTGAGGGATCAGAGCGTTATCCGCATTCTCACATTCCTAAAGATTTTCAGCATATGTGTAATGGTTTGCAAACACCATCGTCTGACGTATGCAACACTTGCCGGTAAATATCCTCCTTGCTGGTAAATATCCACAGTGAACAATTGTTAATTATATGAAACAGGTGTACAGTTATGAGAACATACATTTTTTACATCTGTAAACAGTCTTTCTGACAAAGAAAGTTAAAGATAGATAGATAGATAAACAGACAGAGATAGATAGATAGATAGACACAGATAACTGTATAAAGAACGACAGAACGATAGAGCAATAGAACAACAGACCGATAGATAGAACGATAGATAAACTGATAGAAAGTTATGCATAGACAGAAGACAGACGGATAAAAAGAACGACAGATATAAAGAACGATAGATAATAGAAAGCGACAAAGAACGATAGAATGACAGATAGATAGATAAATAGACAGACAGTTGGATAAAAAGAACAATAGATGACAAAAAACGATAGATAGAATGACAGATAGAATGATAGACAAAAGACAAAAAAGGTTAACAATGAAAGAGAAAAAATGATAGCTAGAATGATAGAACGATAGATAGAACTACAGATATAATGACAGACAGAACGATAAAATGATAGACAGATATAGAACGCAGGAATGATGATAGATATAAAGAAAGACTGATGATAGAATGAACGAACGAACAAGCAAACAGACGATAGAACGAAAGAATAAACAATAGACAGAACGAAAGAATGAACGAAAGATGATAGACAGATATAGACTGAAAGAACAATTGACAACGACAAAAAGAACAATAAAATGAGATAGATATAGATATAAACTAAAGAACGATGATAGAAAGAACAAAAGAACGATGACAGAAAAAGAACGAACAACAGATAGAAAGAATGATAGAATGAAAGAATGAACAATAGACAGACACAGAAAGAATGAGCTAGATAGATGATAGATATGAACGATGGAACGAATGAATGATGGAACGAACGAATGATAGATAGAATGAAAATGATGATGATAGAACGAACAAACGATAGATAGAATGAATGAACGAATAATAGATATAACGAAAGAACAGAAAAGAACGATGAGGATAAAAGTATGATGGTAGATAGAACGAAAGAATGATAGAAAGAATGCACGATAGATAGAAGAAATGATAGACAGAATGACAGATAGAGCGGTAGATAGAACAACAGACAGATAGATATAAAATGAAACGATAGAAAAAACGATAGACAACAACAGATGCAGTGAACGAACGATAGATATATAGATAGACAGATAGACAGACATAGATGATAGAACGATCAAACAAACGAACGACAGATAGATAGACAGATAGACAGATAGATAGATAGATAGAGGAATGGATAGAAATGAGGAATCTATCTCTTAAACAGATGTTCTGTATTGCAGTCTATTCCCATGTGGCTCCATATCCTGTTCCCTCAGAAGGGAAGCCCAGGCTCACTAAACACTGTAAAAACAGCAATCCATCTGACATCAAAGCTTACAGGAACTCCATTTAGTCGGTGACTGCAAATAACGCACAATGCCATCCTTACTTTATGAGCTCCTGTGCGTAAATCATGTGTCAATAATTCATTCACTACAAACAGGAGTACAAGGTTCACCTGGAGGTCCAGGTTATTTCATAACCCTGTCACTTTGAATATTAAAGCAAGCTGTGCACGTTTTTAAAAGCATTTAAACTTCATGCAACTTAAAACAGATCCCCGTCTAATGAATGTTAATGCACTAAAACTATTTAAAAACTAACAAAGGAACGCCTTACATGTCTGCCAAGTGCTTTGAGAGTCACTACAGAGTTTCTTACGCTTGTCCAAAAATCTAAAAATAGAGAACGAGCAGAACAGGTTCTCACTTCTGCTGTAGGTCGTGAAGGCTCTGCTCCGCCCGGTGGAGGCTCTCCAGGTCTTTCATCATCTTCTTCATGTGGTCTTTAGAGTGCCGGTTCTGGATGTAAGCGAACCAGCAGCCTCCCATTCCGATGACTATTGACACCACCAGCATGAAGTCCTTCAGATGGTTATGCCTGTTCACTGTTAAAGACAGAAACCAGACTATACTTCAGGCAAGCAGTCATTTGACAAACCCAGGGAGTAAACTGGGGTTAAGTGCTGTGCTTAAGATCACAAATGAACTCATTATATTTTTTATTGGCTTTACTCTAGAACAGCCAGAGAAGATTTACTGAAGAATGTCTCTTTTCCAAAATAAAAGGGTAAAATAGGCCTTTTATTATCAGATTTAACAGTTTTTGAATTGATACTTCTCAGTCCTGAATGAAACACAGACACCTTCTGCAACAGCCTTCACACAAGAAGTGTGTCGATGGTGCTTTAAAATGCTGCATATGTAGGCAGCTCAGAAGGTTTTGGAACAAATCCCATGACCTGTTTAAGAGTGCAAAGCTAAGGTGTAGGCTGTAGTAGTAGAAGTCAATCTGCATTCTGCACAGTGAGGTAGAACATCTAAATTCAGTTTGCAACCACTGCACGCAAAACAGGCTTTTTCTGCAAGCGGTCCAAAAGCTTCCAACAAAGCTGTTTAATGCATGGCATTAAAAGCTTTTTTCTTGCATGTATTGTACTGGAACACAGTGTAAGCTGCAGTGCGTTCATCTCGTAAAGGTTAAAGCATTCATTTACATTTACTGTAGGGATACATGGGCTTCTGTGGCTGCAGTCCTGCAATACTTACCACTGCTGTGCCATTGGGCAAGACAGTTAACCTAACAATAGCCCAGGGGACAGCACACAGTACTAACCCTGCATGACTCAATTACTTACTCTATCTGTACATAAACATGATTAAATATAAACGTCGGCACTGAGAGATGGAAAATAACACTCTAATCTCAACTCCTCATCCTCTAGGGAGCACAACCCGTTGTCTTACACAAAAATAGCTGGTGTGCATGAGCCTGATAGCTTTGATAACTAAAAACTAGCACTAAAAGTTTTTGAATGGCTTTTGCTTATATACTTTGATTATAAGAATATACACTACCAGCCAAAGGATTTTTACTGTTTTTTGAACGGAGACCAAGGCTGCCATTACTTAATTAAAAATAAAGTAAAATCAGTAATATTGTGAAATATTATTACAATTTAAAATAACTACTTGCTAGTTTAATATATTTTGAAATCTAATTTATTTCTGTAAAGCAAAGTTGAATTTTCAGCATCATTACTCCAGTCCTCAGTGTTACGATTTGTCGGAACTCATTCTAATATACTGATTTGCTGCTGTCTTATTTTCATCAGCAGTTGAAAACATATTCAATACTGTTTTCACTATTTTTCTGCTTTAA
Organism: Labeo rohita; assembly: GCF_022985175.1. Taxonomy (NCBI): domain Eukaryota; kingdom Metazoa; phylum Chordata; class Actinopteri; order Cypriniformes; family Cyprinidae; genus Labeo; species Labeo rohita. The sequence goes on along the minus strand of NC_066883.1, from coordinate 32,375,168 downwards.
AAACAACAACAACAACAACAACAAAAATGACAAGTTGTGTAGAGAATAACAGGAAATGTAAGGACAGCTGAACTTAACCCTGCATGACCCAAATGAGAACCACAGCTCAATGTGTCTGGAACATCTGCACCATTAACATTAAACACAAATCTCAAAAGCAGAAGGCTGTGATGGGACACTCTCTAGAGACAAATTATTCAAACGCTGTTGTTAAACATTGAGATGTAGGCTTTTAAAACCTGTCAACCATGTCAGCGATTTAACAAGAAAACGAGGGACATATGAGTCGTGTTTCTGACGGAGGTATTGTCCAAAGGTACTAGGGCAACTGGGATAGGTGTCTGTAGATCGGTAGGGTGGCGTTGAGCTGTCAACTGCAGGCAGCACCATCTCCCTGGTTTCCTTAAGCCAGACCTCTTCAGAGTCAATTTACACACAATGAGATCTGCCACATACAGACCCTCCGTCTGTGACTCCCTGTTCTTGATGGCTGACAGATATTTTTTTCTAATAGGAACCACAGTAGGGGATGTCAAATGCAAATGTCTAAAAAATGAAGGTTGCTGGGTTTGTAGACTTGAGATTGTAGACTTTTGTAACATTTGAGTTATTCACAGTTTAGGTTCTTACAACAAGAACTTGGCAATTTTCCATCCTCACTCTAATAGAAAGACCGATAAAACTTGGAGTGAGATGTGATGCAGTGATCAATAAACATCCGTCTGCTGAAAATATACAGCAAAGGTTTGGAGTTGGTAAGATTTTTTTGTGTTTCTGAAAGAAATCTCTTTTGATGAGTAATATTGTGAAATATTACTACAACTTAAAATAATGTTTTATATTTTAATATTTTTTTTAAAATGCAATTTATTCCTGTGATGTAATACTCTAGTCTTTAGTGTCAAAGAATCCTTCAGAAATCATTCTAGTATGCTGATTTGCTGTTTAAAAAAAAAAAAATGTATTATTATAATTAATGCTGAAAACGGTTGAGCAGCTTAATGTTTTTGGGAACAATAAAACATCTTTTTAGGAGTCTGTGGTGAACTAAGTTCAAAAGTATAGCATTTAGTTCAAATAAATATTATGTAATGTTATACATCTTCATATAATCTTTATTGTCACTTTCAGTTACAACTCAGTTGCAACTAAGGCATCCTTTCTAAATAAAAGTATTAATTTCTTTCATAAAACCACAACATTAAACGATGTGTATGTAAACCAAAATGTTAATATGTGTGCAAAAGAAACATCAGTACTCAAAATAACCAAATGCACATTTCTTTTAACTCTGTCAATACCTGTCATCATTGCTAAGAATATTATATATATCTTCAATATTAATATTGAAACTCTTATTTTCATATTGTGGCTGATAAACGCCAATATTATTATTATTTTTTTAAATGCTACAACTGAATTTATGAATCAAAATATTATGTATTTAAGTATACTAGTGTTTTACTAGTGTTAGATAAAAAAACTATTGCAAGTAGTTAAGGTACACTTTAAATAATATCTTATGTCTTAATGTCTTTAAATTAAAAATACTTAAAGAACATACAATCTACATTAATAGTGACAATAAAACACATTTTAGGCTTATTAAGAATATTAAGAAATGTGCATTGTGCACAAACAATACTCCACATAAAGTTCAATTACAATTTTAGGTCCAACTTTATATTAAGTGGCCATAACTACTATGTACTTACTTTTTAATGTAAGTACAATGTACTTAATGTGGTCATATTGTATTGCAAAACACTTTTGCTGCTATTGAGGTGGGATGTGGTTATGGGTTTAGGGAGGGGTCTGGTGATATGGGTAGGTTAAAGGGCAGTTTAAGGTGTAAGGGATGGGTCAACTGTGTAATTATAAATGTAATTACAGAAATTAATTACAGATGTAATTACATGCAGGTATTTTTAAAATCTAATTACACTGTAAAAACATGCATGTACACAATAAGTGCATTGTATCAATTAATTAATTTGAATGTAAGTACTTTGTAGTTAAGGCCACTTAATATAAAGTGGGACCCAAATACATTTTAAATCTGTTACTTTTTTAGTAGGGAAGTATGTCTTCGTAGTACGACAAACTGTAATTTATAAACCACAAGGTAGCTCTTTCGTACAAAAAGCAAAAAATATATGCATAACATAAAAACAGAAGACCTGCACACTGTTCACAACATCTCTGACAGGATGACCCAGCTTTTTTTGGGCCAATTCACTGTCACGGAGCTATAAATTCAAAATAAATATTTATAAACAATGCCAATAAAAGAAGGGAAGACATGTCACATAACTAATAAAAACAAGTGCTTTGGCCAGACCTGGAACGCCATTCTGAGCAAAACATTTAGTGTTGTGCTAAATCAAGATCATAAAATGTCAAACACTCTCATTCTAGCACTAAAACAACTTTGTTCTCGCTTATAACAAAAGGCATGTGAAGCACATGGTTATGTCAGCCCTGGTGTATTCTGGGGTGTGGCGTAAATCAAATCTCATCGCAGGATTACTGTACAATCTGTGACGTGCATTCCGAGCTGATGGATGGTCAGCAAACAGAGAGCGCGCATGCTGGCACAGACTGATCCCGTTTCCAGGTCAAGGCAGATTCTTTAGATAACACTCCGAGGAATGCAATAGATTGTGTAAGAACGTGCACATGGGAACATGCATTTGTGTAAAGACGAAAGGCATCGATGAACAAAAGAAAGGGAAAGGATCGTAAAGGTCTCTCCTCTGCAAATACCTCTAAACCTGCCGAACCAGTACACCAGCATTGGTGGGCTAGACACGACGGGCCGCATCCGTTCAGTGCGCCAAAGACGTGTGCTCAGAATACAGAGCGATCGTCTACACCCTCCCTATCCAAGCTCTCAAGCCTTCGCCTTCAGCCTACAGCAGATGACTATGAGCCTTGCAAGACCGTGGATGCTGGATAATTGGTCTCAAAGAACATTTAAAGGAAAAAAAAACAAAAAAGAACCACCATACAAGAATAAATGGAAGAAATGGCTTTTTGGTCTAGGGCCAGCTAGAAAGTGCTATTGTTAGCCTGTTTTAGGTCTCTATAATACATTATTGTTCAAATATATTGTTTTTATTTAAATTGTTTTATTCAACATTAAATTAACCAAAAATATAGTTAAATACAATACCAAAGAATCCTGATGAAAATGTGCCATTGTTTTCACAAAAATATTAAGCAGCACAAGTGTGTAACACTGATAATAATAAAATGTTTCTTGAGCAATAAAACAGCATATCAGAATTATTTCTGAAAGACTGGAATAACTATGTTGAAAATTCACCACAGGATTAAATTATTTGATCAAAAAAAAAAAAAAAAAAAAAAAAAAAAAAAAAAAAAAAAAAAAAAAGTGACACTCCTTCCATAAACATTAAAAAAAAATTACCAATGTCAAACTCACTACTTAGGGCCCTATGAAATCCATTTTTTGCCAAATTCCGTTTTTTCTGTTTTAATTTTTCTGGATTACATTTTTTCCATTTTAATTTTTCTGTACTTTTTTATGGTTAAATAAAATTGTATTAATCAAAAAGCATGTCTAATTAATTAAAATCATTAAAATTATACAATTTAACATCAATTTATTACAAGTTAAACAAAAATTACATGTTTAGAGCTCAATTAAATGTTTGTTTTTTTTCTCATCAAATTAACGGTTTAATTTGACATGCTTTTCTTATTGTTTTAGCATGTCTAATTATTTGAATGCATAAAAAACTTTTTTTTTATTCTTACAACAGCCTTACGATTTCAGAAATTCTCTGTTGTGTTTAGTTTTGTGTAATGTCTTTCATGTATTTATGTACTCATTTAATGAGACGGCAAACGCTTAAATCACCACGAGCATCAAGCGCGCTTCAGTATGAGTAGTAAACAAAACTGAGCCATTCAGACAGGGAGACACAGAACATGCAGGATTCATATTTAATTAGTCTTTTTGCGGCTTAATATTTACAGATACTAGTCCATATCGCAATTTGATTAAAGTGTAATGACCTACTTTTAATTAATTAGTCCAAACTTTGATCAATTCCGTGACATTCCGCGTTAAACTATAAATTCAGTTTTTATGACTGGATTGTTCGATTTCGTCCATGTTTTCCGGAAATCATAGGCTCTTAACTACTGACTAATTAAAAACCATAACTACATACAAAGGCTTTAAACAGTAATACATCCTGAATGCTAAATCCATGTTGGACGATAGAGAGTTTTCCCGTTAAGTGCCAGTCCAAACTAACAGTTGGCTGTTTCTCAGACGCCAGTCCTAAATACAACTGCTGGCAGTTCGCTACAAGACGTCTGAAGCCAAAGTAGATAAGCATGTTCTTCTGAGCTTATTTGCATGTTTTAGTGGCCTGTCAGTCATCTGATGGGATAGACACCTCAGCAGTTGGCTCACGTTTAAACATATTTAAAGGTAAAGAGAGATTACACATTGAAACAATCACACCTAAGCAGACACAAGGTTTGGATCGCTAAAACATTTCTAGAAAATATATGTGGCAGGATTTATGGCTTTGGTTCGATTTAAGGTAAACCACACTCACACATAGGAGCTCCAAACAGAACCGTATCCAGAGCCTTGAGCTGTAGTTTCTGAAAGTGACTCCGGTCCAAAATCTTCAGGACGGTCTGTGTCAGAGTGACATTCTTCACTGCCAATCTAGAAAAGAGAAAAATTAATAAATAAATATCAAAGTGCAGCAGATGTGTTCTGAATAGGAGTCCAGACTTACTGAGTCAAATAGAAAACTGAGTCTCAGAGCTGAAGAAGAAACATTTGACCAAAATACATAGATTTAAATTCATGAAAGATGCTCACAGTCAAGTTTAGAATGTCAAGTAATTCTTGTCTCACTAAAAGCAGAATAAATGCTCTGCTAAGACACGTGTCAAGTTTCTCCCTTCACACACGGACCAAGCTAATTTTATCAGCATGTCAGAAGTTAAGAACACACAGTCTCAAATGTATTTACTACATCCTGCTCTTTTCTGTAAAGCTGCTGTGCCTAATTTCTTCACTACTTGCATCACAAAACAGCACAAATGTGACCCTGGACCACAAAACCAATCATAAGGGTCATTTTTTAAAAGTGAGATTTATACATCATCTGAAAGCTGAATAAATAAGCGTTCCATTGATGTACGGTTTGTTAGTTGTATCTTCGGCCAAATATTGCCCTATCCTAGTTGAAAATCTGGAATCTGAGGGTGCAAAAAAATAAAAAAATAAAAATAATCTAAGTTGTCCAAATGAAGTTCTTAGCAATGCATATTACTAATCAAAAATTCAGTTTTGATACATTTATGGTAGGAAATTTACAAAATATCTTCATGGAACATCATCTTTACTTAATATCCTAATGATTTTTTGGCATAAAAGAAAAATCGATAATTTTGACCCATGCAATGTATTTTTGGCTAATGCTACAAATATTCCCATGTTACTTAAGACTACTTTTATGGCCCAGGATCACAAATGACTAATTTTGGGGAAAAGAAACAGATTTGCAAACGGCTAAGCATAAATTCCAGTTGTCTGTGCATATTACACTGGAACAGAAAAGATTTGTATAAATTTTATATTTAAAAGTTAAAGGTCAGCAAACTCTTTTTTTTAAAGAAACTAATACTTTTATTCAGCAAGGATACATTAAATTGCACAAAAGTGACAGTAAAGACATTTTCAATGTATAAACATTTCTATTTTGAATGCTGTTCTGAATTTTCCATTTATCAAAAAATTCTGAAAAGCAATGTATCAACATTTTTACAAAAATATAAAGTAGCATAACTGCAAAACTAACAATAAGAAATATTTATTGAGCAAATCAGCATATTAAAAAGATTTCTGATGGATCATGTGACACTGAAGACTAGACTAATGGCTGCTGAAAATTCTAATTTGCCATCATAATAATAAAATACATTTTTAAAATTTATCAAAATAGAAATCGTTCACATTATGACTGTATTTTTGATCGAAATGCAGCCTCTGTGTGCATTAGACTTTTGAACAGTAGTGTGTATGCATGTGTGTATACATATAATTATATATACATATAATTCACAATTAAAATAATACATATATTTTTATATTATATGTAATACTATAAAAAAAATATTTACTTTTACAGTTTCTGTCCAATCAAATGCTTTCTAGAATCTAAAGCGTCCCGCCCCTACACTATAAATAGACCCTGAAGCTGTGGCTGAAATTGGTTGCCTTTTCACAGAATTTGTATTTTCTATACAGTAGTGCACTATATAGGGGAATGGCATGCGTGAGTTGGCACAGACCACAAAACGTATCAGACCCATTTGAATTCTACACAGAATGCCATATTTTATAGCAAAATGGATGAGATTGTGGCTGTCATACGCTGTCAAAAACAGTTTTTCCTAGCTCACTGGCTCTGGCCCAAGCTGTGACATAAACGAAAAACCTGGCTATTTAAAAAAAAAAAAAAAAAGAGGGCGTGACTGCTTGACATGTCCCATCCTGGCTTCATGTTTTAGTCAAAATTACATCAACACATAGAATAACACTGCATGTTTTAAAGCACATTACTCACCGGGGCATGGAGGTACCATTGAAATTCAATTTCCGGAAGGCTTCTTCATATTGTGGCAGCTCGACGTAGTCGCTAAGCCACACCACAACCTTATCCACTGTCCAATTGTACACTGGGGAACAGAAACAAAGCTAGAATTAGGCCAAATTCATGAACATCACCAGAATTCGTTTATCAAAACAAGCTGATAAACACTGCGTAATACAGTGTGTGACCAAAAGTGGGTGGCTTTGACTTAAAATGAGTATCCTAATGGAGTTTTTAATTTAGTAAGAATCGTGACAGTTTTTAAAAAACAAATCATTACATCATCAGAGGTCTGCAGGGAATAGAGCGGTGTGACTAAGAGTGCCAGTATCTGATTCTGAAGAAGCTTTGCTTTCATGCTGAATTTATCAGTCTTACTGCGATTTTGTTCTGCCCTTTAAACACTTCGTTTGTAAGACTGTACAATATGAGCCTGGTGAGATCCTGGGTAAAAGCCAACTCTTTCATGTCATACTGAACTGTATATATCCTGTATATATAAAAAATAATAAAATTAAAAACTAATAATCCATAAAATAAAATATAAATAATAAAATAAAAAATAATTAGAAAAATATTAAAAATATTATTTGTTTTTCTATGTGACATGACTGTGTTACATTCTGACGATGAAACACAGGGTAATATGCTAAAACCTAAAAAAAAGTTAGCCAGAGGCTACGATTCGTCGCAATTAATCAGCCGTCAATGGCAATGACACACTAAGCGATCAAAACTGCCCATGATATTTGAATGAAAAGGGAAAAAGACACCGAAAATAAAGCATACAGAGCACAGTGACAGCTGCCATAAAAACCATCCAGTAACATCACATTTTAATGGCTTATAAATATTACACTGGCATAAATAACAGAGATATTCACTGTCACACCACATTTGAAAAAAAGCAGACACAGTCAGCTCTCAATGAAAACACTGTAAGAGTATATCTCTCTCGCCTGACCCTGGCACAAAACTCAGTGTGTATGTGTGTGTGTTGCTCGGCTGGGACAGATCAGCTTTCACAGCCTTGGCTCTTCAGCTGTGCTTTGAGGAAGAGCTGCAATGCAGGATAAAACAGACCAGAGAGAGAAATAAAAAGAGAGAGAGAGAAAACGAGGACCAGAGGAAATACTGAGAGAACGTCTGAATCCTACACAGACATCGTGGAGGGTTTATAGTCAGATCCAACAATATAATATTTGCCAAAATGTGCAGTATACCCGAACACATGTATGATGTAACCCTGCAACTTGAGTTTTTATTTCCAGACGAATGAAGTGCAATTAGTATGCGTGACTTAGTTTTCAGTTATTCATTATTAGGGATATTTTAACCTATATTTTCAAAATGTCTTTTTTAGCTATTTTATATATATAAATAAGGTAAATAACAATAGTATTATTTCTGTGGAAACAGATACATTTTTTCAGGAGTCTTTGATGAATAGAAAGTTTAAAAGAACTGCACTTTTTTAAAATAAAATCTTTCATAACATTATTGTACATGTCTTTCCTGTGACTTTTTGATCAATTTATGCATTTTCTGAAGGAAAAAAAAAATGAATAAATGAGTAAATGAATGAATGAATCAAATCAATTAATCAATCAATCAATCCTACTGACCTTTTAAATGCTAGTGTAAATAACCTTTTATTGCACTAAATTATCACTGCATCAATTATAATGGTATAATCAATGATGCAGTCACAATACGTTTATCGCTTTCAATGTAAACAATATAATGCAGATAATATTCCTTTCTAACTAGCAAGTTGGTTGCTGAATAACTAGTGTTTTCTGTTATCTTGCATAGTTTTGTTCATGAAGAGAGAATGAGGTCATCAAATGCTCAAATGTCTTTTCCCGTAACAACAAAATATATGGGAAGTGTCTTCTATTTCACACTGAAACTCAGTAGGGTTTATTGAGTTCTAACTTCACAATAATATGTGGTTACTTAATAATTTACCACTGTTTCTTTTTTCTTTTCAAAAACAAACCTGTGACACATTTCGGTCCATAAGCACTGCATTGTGCAGAAGTTTACACACTGCAACAAGCAGCATACTGTTTTTCCTTTTAGCATTAGTTTTACCAAGGCCTCATTCACTGCTGTATATTTATGAGCAGGACGCACATGTTGAGTGCACTGGAGTAGATCTGGAGTTTATCTGGATTTGGACAAGGTGTTGAAAACCACTGAAAAGTGGCTCACTAAGTGTTCACACTCCTGCTGCTAAGAGGCCCATTTAAGTTAACACTTAACACAAGCCCTACAAAAAGTACCATGCACTGGTATTATGATTTTACCATGTTAGTTTGAGATATACATATATTTAGTGGTTTAACGTAGTGCTGAAACTCTATTGTAATTGTTAGAATGGTCACAGATCAGCGATCTCCACGTAAAACTGATCATGCAAACCAAATCGTAAGTCGTAGAGACTTGAAACTTGGAGGGATGGTAGTACTCACACCTCCAACAACGTGACCAAGACTCGCCCCATTTGAATGGCGAAATTTTCTGGTATTACGCATTTTTTTAAAAACGTACTTTTGCAAACTAGTCCTAGGTTTTTTCGCCCGATCGGAACCAAACCAGTGCAGGAATATTCTCTGGACAGTGAATATCATTTATTATCACAAAAACAAAAAAAGGTTAACTTTCAACTGTCGCAAACTGGCGCCAAAACTTTTGAAAGGGGCAGAGCCACTTTTAGTAAAATGCCTATAACTCCTGAACGAAATGAGAGATTTCTGCCAAACAAAAAAATATTTTGTAAACTAGTCCTATTTTTTTCATTTAATCTGGGAAAAAAAACCAAAAAAAACATTGCAGTACAATTCTCTCGACTCTCTAGGTCAATAGAGCCTAAAGGAACACTGAAAACTTCATGAACCCTGGTGAGCACATGCAGCAGGTAATTCTAAACAAGCATGCAAAGTTTTAAGGAGATCAGACCACAGCTGGTGCTATAACAGTCATAAACGTTACAAAACATAATATTCCTATGATAAATGACCTGTATTTTTTTTTAAAAAGGCTTTCTACATAATGTTTTTATTTATATGCGCTTAAATGCCTTAAAGTGCTTGAGCCCCGATAATCGGTGCTTGCAGCTATATTACATATTATTACTGCTACTACTAGAAAAAAAAAGAGAAATAATTCAGATGTAATATTTCACTGTAAAATAACAATTAAAATGTATAATAACAACAAAAAGTCAAAATTTGACTTCACTGTAAAATAAAATATTAAGGCAGTTATAACTGTTCCATTTTCCTTTACCATCATATAACATGGTGAAGTAACTTAACATAAAACCATGTTGTTATTACTTTACATGCCCAAAAATGCCATGATAAAATGAACTTGAAATATATTTTAAATAATTAACCCATTTTCTCTGCAGCATCTTATCCAGCTGTACAGTTCAAGGCACATTGTGCCGTCAACCGAAAAAGATCTGACTCTGATGTTTTAGCATCAGCAAAGCTTTCTAAGAATGTGAGTCTGCATTAGCAAAGGTCAACCGATGAGCTGTTTCTCATGAAAAGGTACAACTTATTGTACATTGCATGTGAGAAAAGCATGACAAGCAGCTTTCTGCATTAATGGATCATTATGAAAGAGTCACTCTCACCTTCCGAACTCTTCCAGGCGTTCCACAGGTCCTCCACGCTTATGAGTTGGTCGTCACCGTGGAAACTGTTGTGCTTGGCTTTGGGATCATGGTAGTTGAGGTCCTCTCTTAAAAACTATTGGATAACAGGGAACAAAATGAAATCCATTTCAATTAGCAGCTCAAGGACAGCAGTGAATTCAGATGAAAGTGAAGACTTTCAATGTGACTGTAATATTCTCTACTAGCAGAGATTTATTTATTTTCTATATTTCCTTCATAAAGATCTTGTTAGAAGACATTTATGTTTATATTTTCTTAACAAAGACCTTGAGATGGGGATGTGTAGAAGAATTTCAATAGCACAAACTGACAAGCAGACACTTAATGCAGTTCTTAAACAGTACTATAGTGGTACCATGGTATACTGAAGATATCAGATGGCAATAAAATTAGAGCTTCATGTATATATTTAAGAAATATTTAGAAGTATATGTATTTATTATAATTTTTTATGTAATTTGTATTATATAAAATAAAATAAAATAAATATAAATAAAAATAATTTGTACATAAATAACATTTCTCTTAAATACATTAAGTTGTGTGTATTTATATATACATAATTAAACACAGTACACAAACATACAACAGGCAAATTAATCATTTTGCAGCTCTAAATAAATTATAAAAATAAAATAGAATATTTAAAATAGAATATCAAAAATAAAAAGGAATTAATATAAAAATAATTTAAAAAAGAATAAATAAATTTAATGAAATACCATAAATTATATATATATATATATATATATATATATATATATATATATATATATATATATATATATATATATATATATATATATATATATATATAAAGGATTATATAAAACAATATTATAAAAATAAAAGAAAAATATAATTCTACAAAAAAAATCTATAAAAAAATTTAAATGATAAAAAAATAAATAATAATAATAATAATAATAATAATAATAATAATAATAATAATAATAATAATAATAATAATTAATTATTATTATTATTATTATTATTATTATTATTATTATTTCGCTAATGGATAACAGAAGAATTTACACCCTTAACAGATACTACGTAGGAACTCAGATCTTAACCCAGCTATAACCTGCAATACTCAATTTTGTTGGTCGCTTGGTTTCCAAACTGATAGTCTTACCCACACCGAAAATTTACTGGACCGAAAAAGGCCGTTTGTTTGACCATCGTGAGCAAATGACCAGAACTTAATTCAATGACAATAAACTATTTACTCTAGGGAACATTTAACAGGCAACCCAAGTCATTGGACAGGGTCTATCTTACATGCAGACGCATAATGTTGATATTCTGGGTCTATTAATGCCATTGAGTGTTCTGAACATATAGAGATCAAAGGCTCTGTTTGCTCAGACACAGCAGGTGGCAAAAATGATTACACAACATAACACAACAGAAGGTTAGAGTGCAGATCATGGGATATTTAAGACGGTAAAGAGCTTCAAACTTCGGTTAAACTGCAACCGCTGTGGGAGATTTTCAAAAACATGTAAATATTTAGATAGACCAACCACACCTGCTGTCTAGAAATTCAGATTTTTCAAATTTGTTGTTTTAACAGAGTTCAAAATGGCTTATGACTGACATAAGCTTTTGTTCCCACAGTGGTGATAATTAAAATCCACAATGTCACTGGAAATGCCGTCACCAAGCCATTAAAAAAAGAAAATGAGTCATGGTTTCAGACACAGGCCAAGACATTCATCGACATGCCCACTCAAAGACAAGTGTCGAATAAGATGAGCAAGACTGCTGTGTGGAAATCGACTGAACGTGGCGCAATCATTTCTAACGGTCACACTTTGTGATTTTAAACTGTACTACATGCCATTAAAACATCATTTTGTGATTTTGGAAAAACAACTCTTGCAAGAATACCAGGATGCTTGCAAATCTGTGGTTGCCATTCTGTTGGATTTGCCTTGATGCTTTGAGAAGGCTGGATGCAGCAGGACAGCACGCCTACACAACATATCGCTCAACTGAAAGCATGCCAGGAAGGGGTAGGCCCTGCTTATGCTTCCAAAACGACACCCAACCAACACGATGACCGGCTTTCCTCAGGCAAACAGCCATCGGTTCGAAAGGAGCATCAGAGATTTTGGATATCATTCATAAAAGAGCGATGGTATAAAAAGCAAATGTTTACTGCTTAGAAACATATTGCTGAAAGAATGAACAGCCCTTGTCTGTTGAGACATCTTAAGTCTTTCATGGCCGTTTTGAGTGGGCTAGTGCTGCCCAATGTTAGCTAGTGGGCTAATTCACATTGGTAGCTGCTAGGCTAACTCAATGTGGGTGAAAGAGAAAAAGAGATTACAGTATAATAAAACAATCCAGCTTCACTGGAAAACATTTAAAACTTATAGTCTAACTTAACCTGTATGAAATAGATTATAGATATATAGAAGGTATATTACAAAATGTGGTTCATAATTGGAAAAGAAGAAGAAGAAGAAGGGAAAAAAACTATTAAATTTAAATGATTTTTCTAAAAAAAAATTATAATAAATTAAATATTACTAACAATGTAAAAGTTATGTTTACTTTCTAAAAAGGGTCACAAACTAAAAAAGTATGAACTAGGGATGCAACAACACAGTTAGTCCACGGTTCAATACGTTCCTTGGCTTTTAACCACGGTTTTCAGTTCAGTTCTGATAGCTTGCCACAGAGTTTTTTTTTTTTTTTTTTTTTTTTTTGCATCTAATTAACAACAAAATACTCCTGTACACTGGAAAAAACGTGGATTATTACATGTCTGCTTAATATTTCTTTTAAGAGAGGTATTATTTTTCAGATTTTTATGCAAAATAGGATGGGTTTCATTCATACTGGATGCCAGAGGGCACCCTTGTGCAGAAAACCACATGCCTCGAAGAGATAACACTGATGACGTTCCAGCCAAGAAATCTCTAATATGGACGAAGTCATCGCTATTGCTGTAACTGCATAAAAACAAGATAAGGTTAAACGTTTTGAATGATGAAATGTAAGGACAATAAACACTTGTCTACAATAATATATAGTTTATCTGTGTATTTCAAGCCATCTCGGGTATTTTCATAATGATTAAGTATATTTGTAAGCCTTATTGCTAATCGACATACAGTATAGAATATATTATCTGCCTCATTCTATGATAAGAAGCCACATCAGATCACAAAAGGAAGTTATTTCAAACACTTGACTGATGCTGCGAAGCAAAAATAAGTTATAATGTTCTCTTTGTTGGACAACAAGTTTAGAAAGGCTTATCATAGGATTTCATTAGAAGGGAAGATGCTCTGCAAGTTTTGTTTTTGCAGATATAAACGGGGAGGCGTTACCGCATCTCAGCACGTGAAATTACGGGCACACACACAGCAAACTTTGAGAGAAATAAAACAAGGACATAATTTAAATTCAAAACCGAAAAAACGCAATTCACAAGCGTGCATTGAACCGTGGATGTCGTACCGAACGGTTCGATATTATATTGAGTATTGTGACATCCCTAGTATGAACTAGTGCTGTGCAACGATTAGTCGAGATTAAGAAAAAAGATTGTTTATATTAAACATATTTATATTTAACATTAATTATATCAATAAAAATGTTGTGTGTGTGTATTTATATATAAATGTACACAGTACACACATTATGTAAACAAAAACTTTTATTTTGGATGTGATTAATCACTAATCATTGCACAGCACTATGAACTATGAGAGGGCAAAAGGAATGTTAAGTATTGTGTACGACAGGCATTTCCTTTTTGTTAATAATTTAGAATACTTAAAAAAAAAAAAAAAAATCATGCATCAAATAGTATTTACAGAGTTAACAAAATGCTAATAGCAGGAACCTCCAAAACAAGATGCAAAGCCAAGATGGTTAACCATCTTGTTTTTCAATGTGAAAACGAGCTTTTTCCTGTAAATGTGCTGTAAGACTCACGATTCATTAACCACTAAAAGCAAATAGCTAGAAGAATATCAAATGTAGGTAAACAGTAAAATGTGCACTATATGATGAATTAAAATCACATGATAACAAACATTGTTTTTGTAGAACTAAAAATAACATCTGACACTGGAAGCCTTCCACATTCAAGTTAAAAATGGTTATTTGTTCTCTAGTTTCATCATTATTTGTTCTTCGAACATTCCTCTTCAAAAGAATAGTAGTAATATATTTTTGCAAACTGACCCACATTTGTTTTTTGACCAGTGGAAATGTGTACATTTGACAATTTACTCCTGGAGCCATATTGAAATACAAGTAGAACCAATATCTAAAAGGGCATTAAGATATCTTTAATACTTCTTGAGTTACAGGCATACAAACTTTGAAGCAAAAACTTGAAGTGTTGAAAAGTTTCCTCATTTTTAAATGGTCACCATTGGCACATAATGCAACAAAGATTGCTAAAGTCAACAGATTTTACCAACAGACCTACCAATCTGTGTGTAAAAATAACATTACGATGCTGTCATTTTTCTGAAGTCATTTTTACCCCCCTGTAATTTGGCTCTGAATCCAAAGTGAAAACTGCCATTTTGACCCCCCTCTACAAAATAGTGGATTACTCAGTAAATATTCATCCATGACATTTAATATTTTGGCTTTCACCACTATACATGTCTATCTTTCTTCAGAAAAAAATATTAGCAAAATCAAAAATTTGAGCCGGGGACATCTGGTGACATGGAATGGCCCAGTGCTTTTATACATTGTATGTAGCATTTCTTATTAATTTGTTCTACTGTAGTGTGGTTCTGGATCTCAATGACATCTGAGATGTGACTAGTGATACCAGCTGCCAAATCGAGCAAAAATATGTCATTTCACAAGACTAGTCTGCATGTCATATCCTTTGGCAGTAAAATGCTGACAAATGCATTCCTTATAACCAGCAGGGCAAAAGTCTTTAAGTTGAGGGTCAAAAACACATGACAAATGACATGC
The DNA here is from genome assembly GCF_022985175.1 of Labeo rohita. Classification (NCBI taxonomy): domain Eukaryota; kingdom Metazoa; phylum Chordata; class Actinopteri; order Cypriniformes; family Cyprinidae; genus Labeo; species Labeo rohita. Next base: position 32,359,856 of record NC_066883.1, on the reverse strand, counting down.
ACAAGTTTTTTTTTGTTTTTTTTCCTCGTAATCAGTGGATTTATTTAGTAACGGGTCAGGCTGATCCTAGATGAGCACTCTTTCTGCAAGACACCTACACACGGGTCTGAATTAGCGGTTATGGCCTCTGTAGACCACCTGACTCAGAATAGCACAGTGAGATGGCTTCTGGTTTCCTGCAGAAATGTTTCCTGCATCTTGTAGACCAAAGAGCAAAATAACACCAACCATGACACACATTGCTGCACCACGTCACACAGGCTGACACAATTCATGGTGTACTAATGTTTCAGCAAGCCCAGATCAGTGGAAAGAGCATTAGACAGGAACGAATTAGCCAAATCTTATTATTTACAGCCATCCTTAGAGTAGGTTGCAGTCGACTTGAGCACTATAATCTTAAACTGCTAAAACAGAAATAGCTGAATGCTAGCTGTATTGGTTTATGAATTTTTGGAGAAAATTCACTTGAAAAACACTTCTAAAACAATAGCAATCACAGCTGCACCCATAGGGTAAATGAACAGACAGCTTGTAAGATGAAAACCATAAAATAACCCTAATATCACAAGTGGCAACAAGCATCAGGGCACGTATTAGCCTGCTGGAGATTACTCATTTACCTGACTTGAATGTTAATACTGGGAAAAATTAATCAGCAGCTTAATCAACCATCCAAAGTGTGAGGCTAGAAGAGACAAAGGACAATCAACTGCCTATCTAACCAAAAGTTAGCCACTTAAAAGCAGGTTTAAAAATAATTCACTGACCCCATCGGTTTCCGCAACGTCCACATTTCCATTGGCATCATCGTCCATTTGCTTGTGAATGCTGCGGATGGCCTCAAAACTGAGGATGGCGATCTCATCCTGGCATAGAAGCTCATCAATGCGGCAGAGCTCTGAAGAAAAAAAAAAATACATTCACAGTTAGTGAAATACTAAAACAAAACAAGCTTTAGAAAAATAAATAAAAAAAAAAGAATTAAATTCCAGAACTGTTTAGAGTCTCTTCGTGAGTATTTTACTGTTTCATTTAGGTAAAACTATCGTCATATCATATACAAACAGAAATTTAAAGATATTCAGGCAACCTGTCAAAATAAAAGTTTAATTTAACAATGAAGACACTGCGGCAGAAATACACTACTATTGCTCAGTAGAATGTATGTAATACTACTATGATTAAAATGAGTAAAACCTTATTTTTAAACAATTATCTTTATTTCTTCATTGTTTTAATTGTAATAGCAAGTATCCTTCATTTACACACACATATACATATACATGTATTTTTTTTAATTAATCAATTAATTTATTTATTTAGTTTTATTTTATGCTATTTTTTTTTTCCTGACCCAAAAGCCAAAATTTTTGGCCATTGGCTGACATAAAGCTAATATATAATTTCACACTACTTAATTTAAAGACAGCAAATAACACATGCATAACACCTGCGGCAATTACATTTATATTTTACATAATATTTAACAAATTAGAAATAATGTCAAAATGAACCAACACAATTTTTTTTTTACTATCTTTTTTACTATTTTATTTTATCTGACTAGCTACATCCTGGTATGAAACATCCACTTTTTACAACTTTACAATTCCTGATGGACAAAATAAAGCCTTGTCATATAAGTTTTCTAGTTTATTATCCAGTTTCACTAACACATCAAATTACAGAAGTAAAGTTAGGGTAGTACAGTTGCAAAAGGCAATTTTACGATTACTAAGTTCTAAGTACTCATTTTAGTGGATGCTTTAATCACTTACAGTATGTGACGTCCCACATCACCAGTGTAACTTGGGATTAAATGTTTTGCCTAATGTCACAATGTCACATATCCCTCTCTCAAAAGATCCTTGTGGGTTTCAAACCTGCAACCTTTCGGTTACCAGCCAGTATCTTTAACTTTTACACCATCCTACAATATTAAACGCTTCACTGGCATTTAAATAAGAACAAGCACATTCAGCAGGACCACATCAAACAATTAAAGAGCACCTCATTGGAAATAAAGGTGAGATAAAAACCCAATACGGCTTGTTGCCTTAGCAATAGTTAATTTAACTGTCGGGGGCCACAAAGCACTCTTTAATGAGAACATCGCGTGCTAATTAAGACTGTCTGTGTTTAAAATGATATCACCGGATCCAATTTCAGAATTCAGAGGTGCTTCAACAGTCTTCTGCAAATCCCACTCTGTCTGTGGAGGTTTCTAACTCCAACTATGGGGGGGGCTAAAAATAGACTGGCTGTGGTATTAACTAAAACTAGCAAACAACTATTTTTAGGCCGCAAATCTGTACAGCTGTTGTGTTACCACACTCAAGGTTCCGAGGGCCAGGAAAGCTCTGGTTTGTGCCGAGAGAACCTGCAGTAGTTCACAAGTTGGATCTTCATCAGATCGAATCATGTGATACTAGAGAAACTGATGTAGGCTGTGATTTATCTGGTCGTGTTTATGTACATCAGAGTGTAATAACACAAAGGAATTGGTCCAAGAGACCCTTGAGCCACAAAAATAAACCTTGGCGTCTGTCTTTCCATAACAAGTCATGCCAACAAGAGCAGACGTCTTTTAAAGCTCTCCAAGAACAGAGACAGATCTATCTAAGCCTACCAAAGTCACCCTGAAGGCTTGGTAGATGATTGGGAACCAGGTTGGGGGGGTTGGTAAATGGAAGAGAAGCATATCTGGTTTCTGATATGTATCACCTACTAAGTAGAATGAACTACAACCTTTATATTAGATGTATCGTCTTAAATACCAGGCTGTACTCAAAACAAATTGAGCAAACCAGAAGAAATTGAGTAATACCTACACGTTGCTCAACTGCTTATCATCTCGCAAGAGATGAGTAAAGAGAGATTTCTGTTTATATCTGGTTGTAACATGCTAGTCTCCTACCAAGTAATTCCTGTGACGTCCTGTGATCGGATTTCAAGAGGAGCATCTCTTTTGGCCCTTTTTTTTTTTTTTTCCTCGGTAAAAGTGTCACTGTTACTGCAAGTTGGTAAAGCAAAAAGCTCACTTCCCAATTAATTTTTTTTGTCCCAAATCTACTTTAAGACCATGGTTCAAATGTTTGGGGTTAAAGTTTTTGAAAGAATTAACTATTTTTTAAAATGTAATGTATTCCTGTGATGCAAAGATGATTTTTCTAAGAAGTATTTCTAATATGCTGATATATTTTGCATATATGTGACTTTAAAGTAACTTTTGAGTATCCTAGTATTAATTATTTTTCTAAAATCAAAAATAAATAAAAACAAACAAACAAAAAAGAAAAAAAAAAGAAAAAAGCTGAATGGTAGTGTATATGCACAGAACAAGTAAATTAATGTATATATAAAAAATAGACAATATTTATATTTATATGTATACGGGTCAAAGACGAAAATGGGTTTAAGCATAAAAACAATGTGTAATACTTTAAATTGTTGTTTTTTCTACTCATTTAAAACACAATAAAACCCTGTTGTTTGAATTTGTACATATTGTCTTACACTGAATGACAATTTAACATTATTTCAACCACATTTTGACATTTTATTCTCAACTTATTTGAAACCTTACAAGTAGACACTACTTATATTTAATGTGTTTTCAATGGACATAAAATCACTTTTGTAAATTTCTTTTGATGTGGACATCTTAACATCTTTGACCTATACACAATTTTAATCCAAGAATTAGGTTTATTTATATAAATATTTATAAAAAAAATATTGCATTATAACTTTAACTTTCAGGTCCAAAACATACAATACCCATAATACAAGAATAAAATGCTACAAAAGCTTAACTGCATTTCATCATGATAAATCAGAATGAAATCATACCACAACACAAGTTTGCAAAATTGCCACAAGAAGACATTGCACAACCTGTCAAGTTTTCTTTTTCATGTGAACTCTAGTCATGGTGAGTACAGTTTAGAGAAAACTGAGCTAGTTAGTTCAACAGTTGGCAGTTGTTTATAGCTAACTACTAATATAACACCTAGGAAACTCTATCGACCCCCTGAGTACAGTCACAGCAACACAAGAGTGATTGGGAATAGGACAACACACTTGCAATACTTTTGCATACAGGTTTTAGGTTACTAGCTGATGTCCATAAAGTTTTACATAACCTGAACAGGCCTAACATCAAAAGTGCTGGTCAAAGCCATGAACACGGCCTTTGTAAGAAACATGACTCTCTGTATCTAATCAGGGTTACAGTTATGTAATGCAAAAGTCCCCTTACAACAATTGTAACAGTCTAGCTAGTCAAGACAAATCTAATACTAAATCATCATATAAATTTAACAGATTTCCTCTCTAAAAAGGAAAGAAAGAGGACAACAAGCCACTAGTTATTCTGTGTCAATCTGGTGTTATGTAACAGACAGGACTCAGGAGATGAAGGGCCGGTTGTCTTTATGGGGAGGCTGTGGGCTAGCGCACCAACTGCAACTCAGGGAATATTGTGTTCTCCAGCAGAACTGGAAACAAATTCAGGCCAGTGGCATGAGCATTGTTTACTCTGTGAAGTCTGACCATCAGCCTCAGGAGACACTGAGCTCTATTGGTGCGGTTCTCAGACCTGTCACGCACAGGAAGTTCCAAAGATCAAGGGCTACGGAAGCGTGATGGGTACAAATCCTCTCCGCTGAAGCATGAGAGAGTTTTTGATCACAGACATATTTAATATATTAATATATTTAAACATTTTTTTATATTTTCTGTTTACATTTTAATTTTAGTTAAAGTTTTAGTTATTTTGTTGTGTTTGTGAATTTTATTACGTTTTTTTTTTTTTTTTTTGTTTCGTTTTTTTAATACACAGCCGTTCAAAAGTTTGGGATCAGTAAGATTTTTAATGTTTTTTTTAAAGAAGCTTCTTATGCTCAGCAAGGCTGCATTTATTTGATCAAAAATAAAGGAAGAAAGTTTAATATTATGAAATATGATGTAAATAACGTTTTTCTATTCTAATATACATTAAAATGTCACTTATTCCTGTGCTCAAAGCTGAATTTTCAGCATCATTACTCTAGTCTTAAATGTCACATGATCTTTCAGAAATCATTCTAATATGCTGATTTATTATCAGTGCTGGAAACAGTTTTTTTTTTTTTTTTTTTTTTTTTTTTTTTTTTTTGTTTTGGAATCGTGATACTTTTTCTTCAGGATTCTTTGATAAATAAAAGGTTTAAAATAACAGCATTTATTTAAAATAACAATATACACTACTGTTCAAAAGTTTGGGGTCAGTAAATTTATATTGTTTCTTTTTTTTGAAAGAAATTAATACTTTTTTTTTTTTCAGTAAGGATGTGTTAAATTGATAAAAAGTCATAGCAAAGACTTATATTGTTAGAAAAGATTTAACTTTTTAACATTTTATTCATCAAAGAATCCTGAAAAAAATATCACAGGTTCCCAAAAAATATTTGGCAGCACAACTGTTGCCAACATAAATAATTCAAATAATAAATCAGCGTATGAGAATGATTTTCGACAGATCATGTGACACTTAAGACTGGAGTAATGGCTGATGAAAATTCAGATTTGCATCACAGGAATAAATTCTACTTTAAAGTATATTAAAATAGAAACCATTATTTTATATTGTAATAACATTTTGCAATATTACGGTTTTATTTCTGTATTTTTAATCAAATAATGTAGCCTTGATGAGCATAAGAGACTTCTTGAAAAAAATATTACAAGTCTTACTGATCCTATATATTAAAAACACAAACCGTGATATATACTTTTTACAGGATAGAAATAGTCTATAACATTATAAATGTCTTTACTGTCACTTTCGATCAATTTATTGTGTTCTTACTGAATTAAGGTATACTTTTCAACAGTTTTCTCCTTCAGATACAATTGTTGTTGAGTCTGTTACAACATCATGCTTATAGGGAACAAAAAAAAAAAAAACCAGAAACCCCAAACTTCCTTGAACGCTTGTGGCTGAATTCGATAAAGGCCAAAGTTGCCACGTTTCCCATGTGCCTGTTAATCTAAGTGCTGGGAAAGCCATGAAAACTCCATCATCTAAGATTAATTTCAGTGTCTTAATATTCATCTCTTTATACCGTCTATATAAGTGATTTGGCCTGGTATTTTAATGTAGTCAAATTCAGCCCGGAATTTCAAAATAACTCACAACTGACAAACACAACTGTGGCTGAAGCAAATAAACATCCTTAATAAAACACCTATACATGACTCTAAGGTCACAGCTTCTGAAATTCAAAGCAATGAGCCCAAACTGCTCAGCAATGATATAACACAACATATAGCATGATCATTTGGTTTGCAAACCCTTATAAAATATTTACATTAACCTGCTCCAGATGCAAAATAACAACAACCACCTACAGTATGTTATTTCCCACAGTTGGAGAAGGAACAAGCTTCTGTATAGATTCAGAATAGTATGGTAACATGCTGCTTTACCTTTACAGTATGTAGTGTGTGTAGAGTATGCAAATTCCCTCCATGCACAAGATACCCAGATTATCTACTGCATTTACCAAAACGTGCAGTATAAACTTGACTTGACCTTTCATTTCCAATGTGATGAATGAAAACCAGCTGCAATATTTATATAACTATAGTATCATAAAAGTATAATACTTGTACACAAATATGCAAAATAACCATGCGTTACTAGGGATGCTCCGATCCACTTTTTTGCCTCCGATACAGATTCCGATACCTAGGGTTCGATATCAGCTGATACCGATCCGATACCAGTGAAGGTTTTTTTTGTTTTTTTTTTTAAATAAATAAATGTAGAATTTATGTATCTCTGTATGTGGAACTGATAATCATTCTTTCACAATCTACTAAACACAGACTACTTCATTATATTTTTTTTTTTTATAATAAACATGAAAAATATATGTACACTCGTAATCTATGACAAAAATATATCGTAAACTATGTTAGTGGATAATTCAGCAGCAAAAGTTATTCTAGAAAAATCAGTGCACAGTAATTTTAGAAATCCAAACCTTTTGTGAAAAAAACATTATTTTGTGGGGAACAAATAAAAGTGTTGCACTAAATCTGGTAAAATATTACACATTGCTATTTGTATTATTATAAAATCCATTCATGAATCAAAACTATGCATTTATATATAAGTATATAAAATTTGAATACATTTCTTTGCGACTGACTGCCACAGTGGAGAGAAGAGTTTGTGTGAACTTAAATATTCATATGTACCTCACATTAAGCTATCGTATGGCTTCAGAAGACTTGGAATATAGTGCACGAAAACGTTACTGTGCTTTATAATGCTTTTATATGGCTTAACGGTAACACTGAATAATATGCACAATATTGGATTTGGATCGACCCTCTATGACCGATACCCGATCCGAAAAGAAAAGCAGTATCGGAGCCGAAACCCAATATGAATATCAGATTGGCGCATGGGCGTTACTACTACAAAACCAAGCATAGCATACTAATGTTTGATAAAGCAGATCTGGATCGATTTGGAAAGTTACAGGCAACTGTCTACAGGTGAGATCAGTGCAAAATTTAGTGTGAAAAATGGTGGACACATACAGTACAGTTCGTTCAACCAGTAGCCAGATGGTGTTTTATCACTAAATGACTGGGCTCCACTCCAGTTCAACAAAAGCTTTGAAACACACTCTGGATTTTAGGCAGTTTTCCCAAAGGGCTCTTAAGTCATTACACTGCAATCAAAATCAGACGGTTTGATTCACTAACATAACACGGAAAAGCAAGACCACCAGAAGGCCATAGCTATTCATTGTAAAAGACAACTTTTACATCCTCAAGTTGAATTACAGTCATTGAGGCAGAACGTGATTGATGACAGATAAATATAACTTCAACGTCACCCACATATAGTAATACTAGACGTAAACAGCAAATGCATTAAGATTAAGAAATTGTCCACTTAACATTTGCGTTGTGCTCCATAAATAAGTTACGAGGCATGGAAAATTTGGATAGCTAAATGAGCAAGCGAATAAGATTAGAAAGTAAAACACAAAAATAATCATATTGGCTACAAACCAGTAATGCACTTCCAAGGTTCTCACACCATCTTAATAATGACATGGAAAAATATAACACGTTTAGGGGAGGGGGGGATTAATGTAATGTACTATTTATTGTTATTTGTTCACTATTATTTTTACATTATTTGCTTTTTAAGGCTAAGCGTGACTAGAAAACAAAAATTCACATTATTGCATAATTTTCAAGGCCTGGAATTTTTTTTCCCATGACTTTCAGAACAGAAAATTGTTTATTTTCTCGGTTCACTAAAACTGGTTTGTTTTGTAGAGCAAGGATCTGGGCAAGAAGCAACAGATCCCAATCATCTCTTAAAAGTCAACTCGGGTGAACTCCAAGGACAATCCACCCTTTAAATGGGCCTAAAACACATTACGGAAGCAATTGCACAGCTATGATGCTCCAGGCACCTTTATTTGACACATTGCCACAGAGCAACCCAAGTGAGGACAGCGCTTAACAGAGAACGCATTCCCTTCCTATTCTCAGCCGAACCGCATTTAGACCCCCATACGATTTCTAAATAAGACTACAGCACTGGGAGAGGGGGCTGCAAAGCACAGAGCATTTTGTAGTACATCTTGTTTGTTGAAAAGGACATCAGCTCTCATCTATGATGACACAGCTACCTTTTTCCCAATGCAAAACAGTTCAAACTCACCTGAGCCGCCGTTGTCTGATGGTAAGGGGTCTGGGCTTACTTGATTGGCTCGACATTCCAACAAGAAGCATATAAATACAATCCAGAAAGTCACCAGTCTGCTGAGCTCCATAGTGGGACAGCTGGTTTGGGAAACATGAGAGAAAGACCATGTCAGCAAACCAACAATCAAACCTGCATGTCAAGTCATGTATTAGACTAATCCTGAAATGATATACGGAAGAATGCTGGCAACTGAAACACATTTATATGCCTACTTCCGTACTATGTGGTGAAAAGAGCAGCATGTCCACATTTTATACTTAACAACCATTTTACATTTTTAACAGTAAGTTTAGAAACTAAATATACCTACTAAACAGTGTGCGATTTTGCAGCTTTAATGTTTACGTGACTTATTCTGCACATACTCAATGTTCTCTTTCTGCCCGAGAGAAAAGTTAATAGATTATAAGTCCATATTTTGAAGCATTTAGGAGTTTTTCATACTTACTGTTTTTCTTCTACTGCATAAACATATGAAACTTTTGTTTTTTATCTCTATAATACATATTAAAAGTATTTTAAAGTATTTATTGTAATTAATAATGTAGGTCGCACTTACAATTTTGTTTTAAATGCATTACTTCAGGTAAGACAATCAAAGCCATATAAATGTTAGAGCCAGTTCAATCAATTATGTTACTTGTATGAAGTAATTAGTTAAGATAAAATGGGTTAAACATTTTAACTAACGCTTTGCTGAAGTCCACTTCCTGTAATTAACATAAAAAATTACTATTATTGGCCTACTTATTTAATTATTTATGCTTTTTCATTATTCTAACTCTTTATAATATTAGACCGAATATCTACTCTACTGTAAATTCAAACTTCGTAAAGATTACCGTTATTAAATAGTACAAATGTTTTTTATTTGACCCCCAGTAAAACATATTATAAATACATAGATTTTAATATAGATAGATAGATATAAACATCAAACAAGAAATACTGAAATGTTACAAATTGTTATGTTTATTTCCGTAACAAAACGAGTGCAACGTTTTTTTTTTTTACAGATGACGTGTGATGATTGTTATCAAGTTACTCGTCTACTCACCTGCCAACTAGTTAACATTTTTGAGTGGAAGCTATGTAGTCCAACCCTTCGTTAACTAACGTTATACTGACCATTTAAAAGGTTTACAGTCTGAAAGGTTTAGCTTTACATGTACCATAGAGTTTACAGATTAGTAATCCTAATAATTAACACATTAACATATGTATTATATATCCAGCTATGTTTTAGAGCAGATCTTAACTAGCAAGAGTTGCTTCACTCACATTTGCTTAACAAAACCAGTCATAAATAGCTGATTCATTATCAACGACACCGTATTATCTTTATATTCATGCGGTTGAATGCGCAGCTTGCTTTGTGGAGGCACGAGGCCACTGCTTCCCACCTTTTCCCTCTTTCTAAACACCCGAATCTATCTCTAAAAACATATGTGATGTAAAACATAGTCAAACTAAACGTTAAACCGTTTAAAATGAGCTGCGTTACCTCGGATCCTCGTGTAGACGGTCTCAGTGTTTGGGGTTCGTCTTCAGCTGCTCTCTCCTCCCATTAGACTCCATGGAGGCTTTGTATTGAAAAACACTCCAAAAACACGCGAGCACACGGTTCTGTACGGTTTCCCCGTCCTGCTGATGAGAGAATACGACAGGTGGACGGTGGTTCGCTCGTCCTCTGTCAGGGACAGAAGCAAAGAGAGGCCGAACGGGCTGCGCTTCCTCCTCGGTTCACGCCGGGCTCGCACTCTGCGGCGCGACGCATGCGCAGTCACACACCCCCGCTAATATCACTATGCTTGATCACTATCAAACAGTCTTCGTTATAACAAACACACACATGCTGCTTGATATGTCATGGTGTCGACTTTACGTTGGCTTACATAGTTTTTATATTTAATTAATGATCTAGTATGTTCATTAATGATTATTTAGTGTTTATTATATATATATATTTTTTTTTTTATTTTTTTATTTTGGAATTATATAATATGACATTACTATTAATATCATTATATAATATAATTATATAATATTACATGTAATATTTTTATAAGGCTACTTTTAATCATTTTATAAAATATTTGCACTAGTATTTTATATTCCCTTATCATACTTTTTAAAATAAATAAATAAAATAAAAAATGCATATAGTTTTTATATTTGATATTTCAGTTCATTCATATCTCCTGACCAAAACTGAACTTTGTGAAACCTTTTTTGCAATTTTAGTTATGTCATATGACATTATATACTATTACATGTAATATTTTTATAAAGCTACTTTTATTTATTTTTATAAAAGATCTGCACAAAGTATTTATATTCCCTTATACTATTATACTTTGTTGATATTTATTTAATGATATTTCAGTTAGTTGATATCTTCTGACCAAATGTGAATTTTGCAATTTTGGTTTCAGTATTTCGTATGTTTATTATGTTTAGCACAATGAAGAGTGTTTTTTTTTTTTTTTTTTTTTTTTTTTTTTAATTATATAATATGACATTACTGTTAATATTAATATATAATATTACAATTATTTTAATAATTATTATAGGGATAGGGTACATTCATTTACTTAAAAAATAAAAATAATAATTATTTTATTCTTCATTATTATTATATTACTTTTATTTTTCATTTATTATTTTATTAAATATTTGCATATAGTACTTTATATTCCATTATACTTTCACACTTTTAATTAATATCATTATATAATATAGTTATATAATATTGCATGTAATATTTTATAAGGCTACTTTTATTTATTTTTATAAAATATTTGCACATAGTACTTTATATTCCCTTATTTTATTATACTGTGTACTATTAATATTATTACATAATATTACATTTATTTTAATAATTATTATAAGGCTACTTTTATTTATTTGTATAAAATATTTTAAATATTTTATTTTTATATTTATTTATATTTTACTTTATATTCCCTTATAATATAACATTTTTGTTAATATTATATATTAATGTTTTTCATTAAGTCTGTATGATTATTTTGTTTACCGCAATGAAGGGTGTTATATTTTAAAATTATGTGACATTACAATTAATACTATTATAGAATATCAAATTTATTTTAACAATTATTGTAAGTCTACTTTCATTTATTTTTCATCCAATATTTGCACATAGTACTTTATATTTCCTTATACTATTCAACTTTTTATTAATATCAGTTAGTTTTATACATTTATCCACTTAACATCACTTTTATCCCAAGCGACATTTTATCAGTTCATGCACTCTGTCCGAATCAAATCATAACCTTGGTGTTGCTAGCGCCATGCTCTGATGTTTGAACTGCAATCTAAAAGACAGAAAATCATTTACTACCCTTAATATCTAACCTTCTACTTTGGGAGTTTGCAGAACATATTTACTCAGATTTCTGCATAAATCTGCAGAATTCCCACAAATCCAATTTAGAAAATGTGAGAAAAGGCCATAGAATCTGACTGGGCCATTACATTCACTACACAACACTCTGGCCAACCATTTCACTCTGCCCAATTACCAGCAAAAAAATAATTATACTTTCAGTAGTGCATGTAATGACATAAGGAATTGGCCCTATAGTGCAAGAAAAAGTGCATTACTGTTTGGTTTGACACCCACATCTGCTGTGATGGCGTTATAACATTTTTATTTTTCCTATTCACCCCTTCATGTGAAGATACTGCAGTGTGTATGTGTCTGTGAAGAGATTGCACTGCCTCCTAGTGGCTTCGTGACGACATTGCAAAATATCACTAATGGATGTTAACATCTTACAGTTTCACTTTAAAGCGTCGCAGGCTCTTTTGAATCATGAACGGCGAGTTTAAATGAATAGTTCACCCAAAAAATGAAAATCAGCTAAAAATGTATTTTCCCTCAGGCCATCAAAGATAAAGATGAGTTTGTTTATTCTTGTGAACAAGTCCATCATTGAGGAGTTTTAACTTTAAACCACTGCTTCTGGCCAAAAACTATAATCTATAAGCAATATAATGGATAGAAGTTTTAAGTTAAAAACATCTTATTGATGGATTTGTTTCTTACAAACGCACATCTTTTCAATTCACAGGATGTTAACTGATGGACTGGAGTCACGTGGATTACTTGAGGATTATTGTGATGTTTTTATCAGCTGTTTGGACTTTGATTCTAATGGCACTGCAGAGGATCCACTGATGAGCAAGTGATGCAAAATGTCTTCAAATCCATTCTGATGAAAACACACGTACACCTTGAATATATATCACGCAAAAGCAAATGCAAATGTCTTTCATTTTGACATGCACCCCATTCATTTTTTGCCTACATCATCTTTAAACTTCTCCACGGGCACTTTGCCTTTTTGTGTCGCTGACTTCCTCTCAGTGCACTAAGCTGTGCTCACTTCCTCCTTCAGTCCCCTGTGTCACTGTATTTAGGGACAGTTTTATTCATACCACTATTGACAATTTCCTGAACGCTCTTTTGTATCATGCACGGTGAGTTTATCTCTTATTTGCACTTGATTCTCTGTCCCAAACTCTCTGTCCTAATAGCATTTCTTCTAGGCCAGATTTAATTTGCATCTCTGCTTTGATAATTTTAAAACTGATAAGAATGCAATGATGTCATTAGCACATTACATCCTTTTTTTAATAGTCAAATGGAGCTCTGTTGTTGTTTATATATCTGACCGAATAATAATATAAGTTAAAATGTAATAGTATTTTACATTTTATATGTATTAAATATAATAAAGAAAGAAACTTTTACTTTTCTACTAAAAAATAGATTACAAGTTACATTACGTGAAGCCTATATAGTGTTGGCAGCATTTGGATATACAAGAACATAGACAATGTTGTATTTATTAAATAATTAATGGAAAAATACACAAGACCAGAGGGTTTGAAGGAGGAAAGCTTCATCTGAAAAATGTGAGATGTTGATTTGATGACTCTGGCAAGTCTGATTCACTTTGCAGTTTATTCTGAAAGCCCACTTGGACAGAAAGAGGCTGTCTGTAAATGTGCCATTCAGTGAATATCCTTTTGAATATCCAGTATTGATATTAAGCGCCTCATACAGACCCTACATAAAATAATAATAAACCGAAAGTCCAGGTCAGTAAGTGTTCTGAGTAAGTATAAAAAAATGACATGCATCAAAACATCAAAATCCAATTTCAGTAATTATAAAACAAGCATTCCGATTCCTGGAATTCGTATTGTAGTTGTTTTGATTGGATCTTAAGATTTTCTATGCAAATAATCTCCAGCGCATAATGAATCGTGCGATAAGCGAACGAACAGTGGGCGGTTAGTGACCCCTAAAACAGTAAGCTGTACAGTTTGAAGTTCTAGTTTCTTTGGAAAAAAAGGAACCGCCTTTTTGTCAGCAAAGTCATACTAGACACTTAAACCTATAATTAAAATCTACTGATTTCACATTTTAAACTCAGACATGCATAACTAGAGTACATTGTATGTATTTTTATCACACATATTAGGCCTTCAACTGATAAATCAACATGTAAAAAGGTATCTTCATTTGATTTTCTCAGGCTGAGGAATGAACAACATACGTTATAATAAATACTGCCAGATTATTGCACAGTTTTAGAAAATGGTAACACGCACCCATGTGAGATGAACTACTTCCCTACGAGCTCTGTGCAACTGTTCTTCTCAGAAAGATATAAATAAAGGTCAATGACAACACTAATGTTTTGTGGGCGTTAAGGGTAGTCATTTTTAGCTGTAATGCACGTGATGATCTGACATAAACATGACGTACAAGACCATGATGGTCTTATAGCATAAATATGTTAAATAAGTATGTACTGGAATACAGGTTTTTCCCCCTAATATTAATCATCCGTTTGATATTTGATTTGATCGGTGTTATGACTGCCTTTACTTTACTTTACTTTAATTTTCAACATCATTACTCCAGTCTTCAGTGTCACATGATTCTTCAGAAATCATTCTAATATGCTGATTTGCTGCTCGAGAAACATTTCTTATTATTCTCAATGTTGAAAACAGATAATAAAAATAAAAGTATTTAGAAAAAGGAAAATAAATGTATACTTCTATTAAGGAACAACACATTACATTGATCAAAAGTGACAAAAGACATTTATAATCTTAAAAAAATTCAAATATTTAAAAAAATAAATATTAAGTAGCAAGAGCTGTTTTCAACATCATAATGTTACGAATCATTAATAAAAACTGAGCACCAATAATAATTAATATAGCTGCAACCAGAAATTAAGGGATCAAGCACTAGGCAAGCAAGGCAGCAAGCATCAGAGCAATTGAAGCAATGAGTAATTTAAGATGATCTGATTTGATCTTGGCGAAAATCAGACAAACTGTCTAGGGTGAGTACGAAAAAGTAGGTTTTCAACATATATCAAAATGACAGGACAGGAATTTCAGCCAACTAGTGTAAAAAATTGCTATGTTCTCACCACCACCCAATGAATATTTTGAGACCAGTTTAATTACAATAGGCTAATGCAATCAAAAGTTATTAACAAATTTAAAAAATGTATTTTTAATGGTTAATGAATGGTTTATTACTTTTGACCAACAGGTGGCACAGTTACCAAACTGATGTGGTGTGGTCAGTGTGAGGTGACAATGGCACATGCAAAGTTTGGTGTCAATATGTCAAAGCTTTGCATAGATACAGTCTTACACGCAGTTTGGCATCATAGCAGCAAATTCGTTGAACAATATCTGTTTTGTATATTGACATGAAATCTATACCGTTTTGCCAGCATGGTCTAAAGATGATCCAAGTCAAATTTCGTGAAAATCGGACCAACAGTCTAGGAGGAGTTTGAAAAAGTAGGTTTTGAACATTAAACAGAAAGGTGGACAGGGAGTTCGGCAAATTTTGGCACAAATGGAATCGTTCTCGGCATGACCCAAGGAATATATTGTTATCACTTTCATTACAATTGGCCAATTTAATAAAAAGTTATTCGCATTTTTTAAAATGTTATCATAACGTTTGACCACAAGGTGGCACTGCCCCAAAACTTTTTGAGTACTGTCAGAGCATGGTGCCGAAGACACATATTGAGTTTTGTAATGATACACTGATGCGTTCATAAAATATAGCATTTTACGGCAAAATCCCAAATGCCCGACAACCAAATTATTGTTTGTTTGTTTTTTTTTATATATATCTCCTGACCACTAGGTGGCACTGTGCAGGTAGCCTCAGGTCATGGTTGTTATAACACACGCCAATTTTGGTCTAATTCCGCCAAAACTGTGGAGATATAGCCTTACATCCATTTTTGCGTGGTCTTCCTCGAATTTGTTCACGCATTATTCTACAACGACTTGACTTCCATAACCTGTTGCCTGCATGGTCTAAAGATGATCTGAGTCAATTTTGGTGAAAATCAGATGAACCATCTAGGACAACCAAAGTTTGGTGTCAATATGTCAAAGCTTTGCAGAGATACAGTCTCAGACACAGTTTGGCATCATAGCAGCAAATTCATTGATGTGTTAAACAAAAACCATTTTGTATATCGACATGAAATCTATAACATTTTGCCAGCATGGTCTAAAGATGATCTGAGTCAAATTTGGTGAAAATCAGACCAACGGTCTAACAGGAGTTTGAAATAGTTGTTTTATGTAACTATTAAAAAGAGCGAAAAATTTAACCCTTTTACATATTTTACTGCATTTGTGGTCAAACAAATGCAGCCTTGGTGAGCAAAAGATACCTCTTTAGAAAAACTATTCAGAATAACATATAATTATTCCAAATTTTTGGTTGTGTATCTAGACTTTCTGCTAAATATCTCATCTATTGCATGCAAGTCATAGACAATGTTTGAACGTTTTCAACATGAATCAAAATGGCAGACTGGAAATTTGGCTGTCTATGGCAAAATTAAGAATATAGTGAGACCAGTTTCATGACAATATGCCAATTTAATGAAAAGTTAATAGCATTTTCTAAACTTCACCATAAAGTTTGACCACAAGGTGGTGCTACTCCGAAACTTTTTGAGTACTGTCAGAGCATGGTGCCGAAGACACACATCGAGTTTTGTAATGATGTGCTGATGCATTTGTAAAATATAGCGGTCAAACGGCCAAATTTTGTGATTTTTGGCCAAGCATTTAGAAACTATAGGCAAAAATTGCATTTTGTATATCTCCTAATCACTAGGTGGCACTGTGCAGAAACTATGCAGATAGCTTCAGGTCATGGTTGTTATAACACACACCAAGTTTGGTCTCAATACGCCAAACCGTTGCGGAGATATAGCCTCATGTCCATTTTTTCATGCTTTTCGTCAAATTCGTTCAAGCATTATTCAACAACAGTTTGACTAATCAACTTGAATCCCATAACTTTTTGCCAGCATGGTCTAAAGATGATCTGAGCCAATTTTGGTGAAAATCAGACAAACCGCCTAGCACGAGTTCGAAAAAGTAGTTTTTTTGAACTATTAAAAATAGCGAAAATGTTTAAATTGTATTATTTCACATATTTTACTGTATTTGTGGTCAAACAAATGCAGCCTTGATGAGCAAAAGAGACCTTTTTTTTGTAAAAAAAAGACAAAACTATTCCAAATTTTTGGTAGTGTATCTAGAATTTCCGCTAAATATCTCATTTATTGCATGCAAGTCATAGACAACATTTGGTCTTTGTGTATCTTTCAGTTATTGGAAGTTGAAGGGAGAACAACAATGCAGAACATCAAATGTGTCGTGGTTGGAGACGGTGCCGTTGGGAAGACCTGCCTCCTCATTTCCTTCACCACCAATGCTTTTCCCAAAGAATACATTCCCACTGTATTTGACAACTACAGCGCACAGCTATCTGTAGAATCTAAAGTCGTCAGTCTAAACCTGTGGGACACTGCGGGACAGGAGGAGTACGACCGTCTACGGACCCTCTCCTACCCGCAGACCAACGTCTTCATCATATGCTTCTGCGTCGCCAGTCCCTCATCCTACGAGAACGTCAAGCTAAAGTGGTACCCCGAGGTGTCAGAACACTGTCCTAATGTGCCCATCCTGCTGGTGGGGACTAAAAAGGATCTGAGAGATGATCCAGAGGTGCTGAAGAAGCTCAAGGAGAAGAGCCTGTCCGTGGTCTCCCAGCAGCAAGGGGTGGCGCTGGCCCGACAGATCCAGGCCTACAAGTACATGGAGTGTTCAGCGTTAAACCAAGAGGGGGTAAAGGAAGTGTTTTCAGAAGCTGTTTGCGCTTTCCTCAAGCCTAAATCACGAGAGCGCAAGAAATCATCATGTGTGCTACTATAAATGGGACGGGACCTGAATAGATGTATTTTTATATGGGGTATTTGTATCACGTGTACATACAAATGAAAATCACACCTACAAAAGTATGTTTTTCATTATATAACAAAATACTGTACCAAGTGTTATTTATTTCTAAGAGAAATAAAACATTTTTGAAGAATATTAATATTCTAGAATATAATATAAATAATCTAATAACATAGAAATACTCTCAAAATAATTAATTGATTTAAACAGAAAAATAAATTAGTTCAAACTAATGAACTTTACTGTTTAGAACTTTCTTTTTTGAGCTGACTAAAAAACAGACATATTTTAAGTTTCTTTTAATTTAGAGGAACTTTAATTTTAACTGAAACTGGGCTGGGGATTTCTATTTTCCAGCATGCTTTGCAACAGCATTCAAAGGGGAGAGTAAATGCTAAAATTAAGTGTTTACACACACACTTTTTTGGTACAAGATTAATGTTAAATGTTAGTAGTGTTTAATTTTTTGTTATTCTAATTTAGAAGAGTTTGTGTTATGTTTGTGAAAAGTGGAGCATAAGAACAGATGTATGTTAAATGTTTGTATTGCCTTTACTCATTCAGCTATTGCTATGCTAATCAAAGCACTGTTTTACTTTAGCATCTACTGAATTAGGTATAGTTTAAATTCCCACTACTAAAATATTTAAACTGAGATTACATGATAATTATTAGTTGAAGTGTAAAAAAAATATTTTTAGTAAAACAGAGTACTATTTTATACTGTACAGAGTTACTACATACTGTAGAGTTACAGTATTTTACTAAAACATTTCAAGTTAAGAGCAATGTATGAGCACAAAATAATCTGACAGCTCTTCTTACTTAAACGTTACATTTCGTAACAAAAATTTTGATGAAACTGATTATGTTTACTTTCTTGAGTTGTGGTAACTTATTTGGGTTTACAGTGTATGCAAAATAATGACAAAAAGTACATTATTTGGACACTTTTTGGGTGTCAAACCTTTTGGAACATGTTTAAAATTCATGTGATGAAACACTGTAAAAATTATTTTCAAAGTAGTAACTAAAATAAAGACTACATTTTATGAGAAAAACCATTTCAAATGAAAACGTGTTACTTGCCATTTCTTTGTAATTATTTGTGAAATTTACTAGCAATTTCTGAGCAAAAATTGTTTCTTTACTGAATTTTTAGTAATTTCTAAGTAAAAAATGTTTTTTTCAAATTTTTAGTTCTGGTTATGAGAAAAGCTTTAGCATATTTTGTATTATGTTATATTTTTATTATTTTAATATATAATTATATAATTATTATTACACACACACACACACACACACACACACACATATATATATATATATATATTTTTTTTTTTTTTTTTGTAAGGGTAGGAGATACAACTATGAGATACAACAAGATACAACTATGAGAAAATCTGGAAGCTGAGAATGCAACAAAATAAATAAATAAATAACCTTTAAAGTTGTTCAAAAAAAGTTCTTAGCATTGCATATTGTTAATCAGACATTCTGTTGGAAATTTACAAAATATCTTCATGGAACATGATCTTTACTTAATATCCTACTTGCTCAGAACCTCGCTTCAGCATTTAGTATTTAATATCATGTACTGTTAAACACAAAGAAATTCTGTGCCACTTCTTTGTAAATCAGTTCCTACAACCACTTTAACAGTATCAAACCTTTCGATAAAATGCTGACTTTGTACTTTTCTGCACACATTAATAAAAAGGAGGAACCGTTTATACAAATCTGTGCTTTACATGCTTACCTCACGATTACAAAACACGCAACTCATTAGTTTCAGGTTCATTTTTTTGAGGAGATGAGTTTGTGGCTGCTTATGAAGCGATTTTTGTTCTTTTATGTACTTTTTTTGTGTTGATTTTCGGGTCTCTTGTGAGAGCAGAAGAAACGAGAAACATTCACTTCCCTCCTCTGACTCCACAGCTATTTCTGGCAGCAGTTTGCAGCAGTCTTGGTTTTGTTGTATGTCTGGAGAAACAAGAGAACGGAACAACAGAATCAGCTTTCTAACTGAAAATACAATAAAATAGCAAATTTAAAATAAAAAAAATACTGTCAAGCTCTAGGAAAAAAATATTACACTGAGTGAGACATTGGACCAGATCTGACCCCTCATCTCACAGAGTTACACAGTGTTGCATTTGCCTCAGTGAAATTTGAAAGTAAAATGAAGTGGACTCATGTGAGACTGCTACAGTTTTATTCTCAGACAAACACTGCTGTTCATTCACTTAAATCCTGACCACAAGCCAGTGAATTTGACAGTGAAATCAGTGTTATGGCCTCTGGCAAACACAAAACAACACGCTTGTCTTTGGACCTTGTGCTGGCTTTCATTTGTTATAATTATACAAATAGGATTTCCAATTTGTAAATCCATTTGCAAACACATCAATTTATTTCATCATGGAAAACGTATATTCTTCCTTCTCACACAATGATCACATGATAATGAGATAATCTTCAGTCGGATGTGGTAAAATATGACTCTATAGTTTAATTACGTACAAATACTGCCATCCCGTGGTCAAAGATCAAAAAGACTATTTACCATATACATGACAAAGAGCTGCTGGTTTTATTCCGGCCTGGTCCTGGTCCAGTATTTGCAATCAAAATAATTAGTGAACTGCTGACTGCTGGTCATCGATTTGCATACAACAACTGCATTAAATATTAATCTATTGCCAGTGGTACGGAACTTTTAATTTAATTTAATTTAATTTAATTTTATTTAAATTTATTATTTTTTATTTATATTATTTTAAGCTAAATAATGACACTATTGTCTCCTTTGTCTCACTATTGTCTCATTCTTTTTTTTACTGCAAAAATGTGTCAAAATCTATTATTTTATTTTATTTTATTTTAGCTGCTGAAGGTCAGTGGACCAAAACGTTGCTTGTGACAATAAACTTTAATATTTAGCAAGTACTGATAGTGTTAGGGATTGATAGGCAATTGCATTGATAGGGATTGCATCTTTTTATAAATTAAAATTTCACAACACCTATTTTTTTCCTATCTATTTCTGTGAAGCTTCTCTGAAGGCATTTGTACTATATAAATACCTATTTAAAAAAAATGTCTGTTTATTTATTTATTTATTTATTTATGTATAAATGAAATTTATTAAGGAGTAAGTTTATAAATTATTTAAGTTTATAAATTATGAACTATTTTAACATTTAGTTTTTTCATAAATTAAATCAAATAATAATAAATACTTGTGGCAGCAAAAAGTAGACATATATTTTTTAACATGCATAATACGATGTCAAATACAGTCCAATACAGATGCTGGATTACACATGTGCTCTGTTTGGAGGATTAAACGGTTTTAGTGTCTCTGTGTTTTATTGACTTTCATACAGCAGCTGTCATATGCAGTTGAAAGACTAGATCTTCAATGAATCGAGTATTTATTCTCCTGTCATTTAATGCCTGACAGCCAAGCTTCAGTGAAGTGAATTGTGAGATGTCTGCCAAGAATGTGGAATATTTGACCTTTTTTGCCTTCTGCTTGATGTTTGTACCAGGTAATGCTTTCTTCTTTGTTACATATCAATCTGCAACTGTGCTGTTGTTAGTTTCTCTTCACATTTGTTTGATTTATGCAGTAATAGGTTTTAAAACTTTTTTAAAATTCTAAGCAAATTCATTTTACAACAGTCTAATGTTCAGTCAAAAGTATAACTGACTTTATGAAGTGAAATTGCATCTTTTTCTGTGTATTGACATCACACTGTCAGTCCAACATGATAATCCTTTCTGTAAATCTCTTTTAAAGCTTTACTGACATGACAAAGCAGTTGCAAACACCTGGCAAAGTCTAGACCTGTGTCTATATCATTTAAGGATCTCATATAGTTTCCACTAACTATTTACATAAAGATTTTCCTCTTACTAGTGCACTATATGGGGTACCATCTAACCCGCTATAATGAGACAAAATGACTATGTTCTGTGCTACTGGGGCATGTTGTCACAAAGCATCAGTGCATTTCATGAACAGTATCTTTTTTTTCTGGCCAAAAACAGTGGGAATATTCAGCAGCGGTATATTGACAAACTGCTTAATGCAGATATACTCACTTTTGTGCTTTGTTCAGATGGGTAATCTAGCAGGAAATCTCATCCCTCCATTCCTCCTGATTAAGCCATCTGTCATGCAGACGTGTTATTATCCGTCACAGAAGTGCCGTCATGTGGCTCTGATCAACAGGCGGCTCTGATCTATTGCTGTCCAGTAGCGGATAAAAACCGGATAAAAACTAAAATATGTAATAGAATTGAAAAGTTATAATTTGGTGTACCTTAGGATGAATCTTGTCTTTGCTTTGTTATATTCCTCCATTTGTAAGTCGTCATTTGTTAAATGAATAAATGCACTGTCAATAAACTCGCTAGATCACATACACACTACTGGTCATTAAGCTTTTTTAATGTTTTTAAAATGTCTCTTATGCTCATCAAGGCTGTATTTATTTCAGAAAAAAATGCAGTAAAATCATTAATATTCTGGAAAAAATACTACATTTGAAAACAACAGTTTTATATTTGTTCTAACAACTGTGCTGTTGCAACTTATTTATTTATTTGGATAAAAAGAAAGTTCCCAAGAACAGAATTTATTTGGAACAGAAAACTTTTTTTTAAATCACTTTTGATAAATTAAAGTATTTAGATTCTCCATCACAGGAATAAATTACATTTTAAATATTCAAACTGAAAAAATATTACAATTTAAAAACAACCATTTTATATTTTAATACACATTAAAAATAATAATTCAGCAAAGCTGAATTTTCAGCAACATTATTCCATTCTTCAGTGTCACATGATCCTTCACAAATCATCTTAATATGCTGATTTTTTGTTCAAGAAACATTTATTAGTGTTAAAAAACAATTGTGCTGTTGCTATCTATTTTTTTTATTTGGTTGAAAAGAAAGTTCCAAAGAACAGAATTTATTTGGAACAGAAAACTTCTTAAAATCACTTTTGATAAATTTACGCCCTTGATAAATTAAAGTATTGACATTCCCCATCACCGGAATAAATTAAATTTTAAAATATTCAAACAGAAAACATATTACAATTTAAAACAACAGTTTTATATTTAAATACACATTCAAAAAGAATTTATTGCTGCGATGGCAAAGCTGAATTTTCAGCAGCATTACTCTAGTCTGCAGTGCCACACAATCCTTCACAAATCATTTTAATATGCTGATTTGATGTTTAAGAAACATTTATTATAATCATTTGTATTAAAAAACAATTGTGCTGTTGCAGCTTTTTTATTTATTTATTTATTTGGATGAAAAGAAAGTTCCAAAGAACAATTTATTTGAAACAAAAACTTTGTAAAATCACTTTTGATAAATTTACACCCTTGCTAAATTTAAGTAATTTGTGTCTCCTTCACAGGAATAAATTACATTTTAAAATATTCAAACAGAAAACAGTTCTTTCTTTCTTTCTTTTTTTTTTTTTAGTTTGCTGGGGAGCCAATGGGATCTACGCCCAGAAACTGCTCAATGATTTATTTAGAAACTACACAAGTGCGCTAAGGCCAGTGGAGGACACAGAAGACATACTGAACGTCACACTACAGATCACCCTCTCCCAAATCATTGACATGGTAATCTGTCACAAAATACACAAAACCACAGCCTACCAGAAAATGAGCTCAAATGAGGACACTGTAGAGACAATGCTGTCATTCTGCGGAATACCAAACGCAGATAAATGTCCAAGCAGCATAAATACTGCGCTATAAGTTATTCAGTAAGGAATAACTTATAGCATTCAAGGATTTTGAATGTTTTTTAGGATGCCTGTCATTCAAATGAATCTTTCTGTAAACAGGCCAAAATGTATTTGCTTGTACTGTATATTGAACCACATTAATATGTTTTAGTCTCTCTAAGGCAAGAAACAGACATTAACTATGTACACATCTGTTATAGGACGAGCGTAACCAGATTCTGACGGCGTATTTGTGGATAAGGCAGGTGTGGATTGACAAGTACCTCACCTGGAATAAGGATAACTATGATGGGCTTGATACCATCCGTGTACCTGGTAGTTATGTATGGAGACCTGATATAGTCCTATATAACAGGTAGGGCAAATTTGCACTGAGATTGGTATTTCTTTTTTCCCCACATGGAGGCACAATCTCAACATCTAATAAAGGCATTTATGATTGCATGTTCAGAGAAACATATGTTTCTGTTTTTTATGTAAATGTTTAAGTAATTACTGGTAGGTAAATTAATTTATTTCAAACTGATAAAACATCACATGGAGTAAACATTAATATTTATATGACAAGTTTGATTCTACAGCTGCTCCTGTAGTGAATTTGGAGGAAACACTAAGTTTGATTCAATCAAAGTTAATTAAGTTTTGATAATTGGCTTCTTTAAGTTTAATTTTTAGGGAAAAAACTTTTTTTGAGAGTAAGATTTTTTAATGTTTTTAAAAGAAGTGTCTTTTGCTCATTAAGCCTGCATTTATTTGATCCAAAATACAGTTTTTATGATCAAAGCTAAATTTTCAGTATCATTACTCCAGTCTTCAGTGTCACATGATCCTTCAGAAGTAATTCTAATATGCTGATTTGCTGTTCAAGAAACATTTATTATATTATATTATATATTATTAATTTTATTATATTGTATCATATTATTATTATTATTATTATTATTATTATCATTATCATATTATCATTATTATTAATATTTAAAACAGCTGAGTAATTTTTTCTAGGATTCTTTGATGAATAGAAAGATCCAAAGATCAGCATTTATCTGAAATAAAAGCTTTCGTAACATTATATACGATATAATTCAAAAGCTTGTCAATATAAAAATAATAATAATTATAATTATTATTATTATTTTTTAAAAATTAA
Organism: Labeo rohita; assembly: GCF_022985175.1. NCBI lineage: Eukaryota > Metazoa > Chordata > Actinopteri > Cypriniformes > Cyprinidae > Labeo > Labeo rohita. Next base: position 32,334,768 of record NC_066883.1, on the reverse strand, counting down.
TAATAGAAATTAATACTTTTATATAGCAAGGATGTTTTAAATTGATCAAAAGTGATGATAAAGACATTTATAATGTTAGAAAAGATTTCTATTTCAGATAAATGCTGTTCTTCTGAACTTTCTATTCATCAAAGAAACCTGAAAAAGTTCTACTCAGCTGTTTTCAACATAATAATAATAAATCAATATTAGAATGATTTCTGAAGGGTCATGTGACTGGGGTAATGATGCTAAAAATTCAGCTTTAAAATCACAGGAATAAATTACATTTTAAAATATATTAAAATAAAATCAGTTATTTTAAATAGTAAAAATATTTCAAAATTTTACTATTACTTACAAAAGATACTTTTTAAAAAAACATTAAAAATCCACCTGTCCAAAAACTTTTGACTGGTAGAGTACCTACATCTTGTGCCTTCAGATTCTTTCTCAACCATTTTTCTTTACCATTTTAGGGGAAGCTAAAGAAGTGGCTATAAAAAGTCTATAACTTTTTTAAAACTAAAAATAATCTTTGTAGCGCTGATGATCACTTTACCAGCACTATGGACACCAACGTCGTGATCCGTCATGATGGCCAGATCATGTGGGATGCTCCAGCCATCACCAAAAGCTCCTGTAAAGTTGACGTCTCATTCTTCCCCTTTGACGCCCAGCAGTGTCGTCTGACCTACGGGTCATGGACCTACAACGGCAACCAACTTGACATTCTGAACGCCATGGAGAGCGCAGATCTCGCAGACTTGGTTGACAACGTGGAATGGGAGGTGCTGGGAATGCCGGCCAAGAGAAACATCATTCTGTACGGCTGCTGTGCAGACCCTTATCCGGATGTGACGTACACTCTGAAACTGAAAAGAAGGGCCTCATTTTATGTATTCAACTTGCTCATTCCTTGTGTGATGATCTCTTTCTTGGCTCCGCTGGGGTTCTACCTACCTGCAGATTCTGGAGAGAAGGTGTCATTGGGAGTAACAGTGATGCTGGCGCTCACCGTGTTTCAGCTGCTGGTGGCTGAGATCATGCCTCCCTCAGAGAATGTACCTCTTATAGGTGAATCATAACTGCTGAAAAACATATAGATTGGGTTAAAGTTAGTGTAAAAACATTTTTTAATTATTTAAAGTCAGCCTAAAGGCATAAACTACATAGCATAAATAGTAAACATGCGATATTCAAAATTCAGACTGGAATTTTAAGTCTTTTTCTAAATATTTAGCTAAATATTTAGATTTGTCTCACTTATTACACATACTTAATAATATATTGCCCATTTGAGTAACGTTAGCTTCGAGTTATTTAATTTCTGTTAGTACTGTTGCTAACTCTTTTAGCTCGACTATAATTATACTTTTGAGTAGCTTGCACACTAGCTAGACAAGTTTCAGTAACTTCTTGAAGCAACACCGCTAGAAATGAAAGAACTTCCATTTTCAGAACCAGTTTCATTTCGTAAACACCAGAAACGAATGAAGTTCAGTTTCGTTAGATGTTTTCTCACGTTCATTACACAGAATACTGTACTAAAATATTCTGACTGACAGTTTTTTACAGAAATACTTACTTATTAACGCTGTGACACCGCTATTCACTCAACAGCGTGAAATAAACTAAACGAGTGATTCGAATCCGAATCAGAATGAACGACTCTTATGAGCAGGTTCTTTTAGTGAATCAAGATCGCACAGCTCAAAAGATTCTCAAACGAATCACTCTGAGTTGGTTCTTTTTAGTGAATCAAAAGCATACAGCTCAACCAGTCTACAGTAGTCAACATTTGAAGTGCATCAAATCCTTTCATCAAAGTTGTCCTAAAACCAAAACAATACCCGTTCTTGTATTGGGACAACTTTGATTAACTTTTTTGATCCACTTCAAATTTTGACTACTGTAGTCCGATTCCTAAGCAAATGACTCTGAGTCGGTTCTATTTATTGAATCAAAAAGCATAGTGCGACTATCAGTGTAAATACTGACTGGTTGTTAATGACACCGTGTAAAAGTGTACATTATATGTTTTGTCAGTAAATAGTTAATAAATGAAATACATTGCAACATTACTTTTTGGTTAAAATGGCAATGGCTTCTAAAAAAGATTATGTAAAATAAATTCAATAAAATTATGTGTAAACATACCTTTACCACAAATCATTTTAAATTAATTTATTTTTTAAATATTCTCACCATTTTTTTTTCTCTCATATTCCTTAAAAGTACTAAAATAATTAGAAACATAGCAGAGCCAACATATAATTCAACATTAACTGATCAATTGTCTCTTACATTCTACAGGAAAGTATTACATAGCCACGATGACCATGATCACTGCATCCACAGCCCTCACCATCTTTATTATGAACATACACCACTGTGGCCCTGAGGCCAAACCCGTCCCAAACTGGGCCAAGACATTCATCCTGCAATATCTGGCTAGAATATGCTTCGTCTACGAAGTCGGCGAGAACTGCATGACCGCACAGCCAGAGAGACCAGACCATCAACCACCAAAACCACCCGACTCCAACTGCAACATGAATGGCCAAGCTGGGAAAGACGACTTCGTGTTCAAATTTGAGAAGGGTCAAGATGCCACATCTACAAAGCTCCCAGATGACACAGAAGACATGTCTCAGATCATGAGTCCGGCGTGCTCATTAGGAAAACACCCCACCTGTCACTACGGCGTGTGGAAGGAGGGAGTGTTCATGAGCATGGATTGCAGCGATGGGGTGGCAGAATTGGGAAAATCCACAGGAAGAGGAGAGGATGGATGCAGAGATCATGATGGTGGGCTCAAAACGCAGTGCAAGTGTGAGCAGCAGCATCTCATGAGGAATATTGAGTATGTCGCAAACTGTTACCGCGATCAGAGAGCGACAGCAAAAAGAACCGGAGAGTGGAAAAAGGTCGCCAAGGTTTTGGATCGATTCTTCATGTGGCTGTTTTTCATTATGGTTTTCTTCATGAGCCTGCTCATAATGGGGAAAGCCATATGACATGAAATAAAGACATAACTGAAAGGATACAACTGATTATACACAACAAGTTGGTTATTATCGCAAAACAAACCCAGACAGAATAATTAGGAGAGGTGTATTTTGCAGTAACAATTAGCTAAATATATATTATCCCACTTACTTGTGAAATAAATGAAAAAATTATATAATATGTTGATTTGAGTTGAAATTACTGTATTATGTGACCAAGAAGTGACACAAGATGATAGAGGTCAATATGCAAAATATGCATAAAATACAAAGACTGACCAATCAGAATCAAGTATTTCAGAAAGCTGTTTAATATACATAACTTGCTGTATGATGAAACTTAGACTGCATGATTTGTAATAAGAAAATTTAAATATTTTTTGCTGTTAAACTAAACAAATCCTATCCTCTCCTCTGATCAAAATGCCTGAAACAGAAGCATTAAAACACTGACGACAGATGTTGTGGCGCTTTGTTGTTCGTTTTATTTTTTCTCCATGTCTCCCGGAGCTTAATCCTCATTTTATCCTTTGCACTCACAGCTAAACTCAGTTATTACAGAACAAACAGTTAATCTTTTTCCTCCACTTCAAGGAAAATGTCACGTTAATAATGTCACAACTTTGCAAATTCAAGTACCTCTAACTCACAGTCACATTCAACTCGTCACTTTTGCACCAGATAACTGCTGTTATCTCTTTCAAATGTATTCCCTGATAGCATACATTGTTTCCTATCAGATGTCAAATAGACATCTATCAGATGTTTATGATTTAGAATGTATGTAAAACTGACATCTTACAGACATCTTTCAGATGTTTGTACACAGCAGATGCTTTTCAGATCAAGTGATCTTTAACAGACATCTTGTTGACGTATGTGTGCTATCTCTACTCTAGTACTAAAAACTCATCTTAATATGTCTGGCTAACAGTAAATTTATACCAAATTATGGTTTATTTATTTATTTTACTATATAATGCAGATTATTTCATATTTATGCTTGTTGTGCACAACAGGCCTCTATTTGTGCAAGCTAATTTCACTAAGAAGCGCTACAACAGGATGTTGTAGGATGCATCTAGTACATACTAGTACATACTCAGAATTTGTGCTCTGCATTTAACCTATCCAAGTGCACACACAGTTGGGGGTTTGGTGCATGCTCAAGGGTACTGATGGTGGAAGAGAATACTAATCATTCACTCTAACCATTAAGCCACGACTGCCCCACTGGTGGTAAAGGTGGTTGCACTTCAGTGGTTCAGGCTATAGGATTGCTAAATGGCTAGAGAAACATTAGTCTCAGCCTCAGACGTTTACAGCTGTGACAATGAGCCTTTATCACTATCAACTATAATATTTAAATTTCATGGCATAGAATCTTTAGAATATGTCCAAGAGTTTTAGGGTGCTTTCACACATGGTTCGCTTACCTGGTCCGAACCCGAGTTCAATTGCACCCCCCTCCCCCTGCTGGACTGTGTTATTTTCATTTGCGTCATCAAGCCAGCAGCTGTTTACCCTGTTGCTTAGTAATGACGATGCAGGAGAAGGGAGCAAAATGCATAGCATTGCTCTCTTCACTTTTATTTATCTTTGTTTTTAAACCGAAGGTTTTGTTTTCAAAGCTACAGTACATAACGGCAATTACGTCTGTCTCGAGAACATACAAATGCAAATGCTCTAAAGAATGCTAAAGACGAACAGAAATGAGATATAGCTCACTGCTTGCAGTGCATCAGTCACACTTGTCAGGAAAGTGAGTGAAACGCACACACTACCACAAATTTTCATCAAATAATGTGCTATTATAGCGCTAGTTCACTTCCACGTTTGGTATAATTGCATTCACATCGGCAGCGAACCGTACCGTCAGTCTGATGGTCTGGCTACACAAGACTAGAGAAACATTATCATCATGATGGTAGAAAACTGTACATTTCTTGTCTATTACTACAAGTGCAGTTAGAATAGCAAAATATGTAGAAGAGCATTGCTATTAAGTGACTATACTGTATTGCAATAAGTAACACTTCAATGCGTTTGGTCAATTTCAACATTACACAGCCATTCCCTCGGCTCCACCTCTGCTGGCACGCTCTAGCCCCTCAGCTCCACCATCAGCTCTGCCCTACCAGCTTCCGGTCCTCATTTCCGCCCTGGAGAGTCAACCTATTAGGTCCTTCTAGAGGCCATCGCTTCACCTCGGCTCATTGACAAGTCAGCTCCGCCTTGGCTCCACCATGGGCCTTCATCCTTCTAGCTTCAGGCTTCCTTTATCCCTCCAGCTCCACTTTGGTCGATCGTCACTTTACCTCTATCTACCCTTCAGCTCCGATGGGCTCCTTCCCTCCAGTTTCATCTTGTCCTGGGGTCACTCTGGCACCCTGGCTCCACCTCGGCTGCTCGTTGCTGCGACTCCAGGACATTCTGTGTTGCTTGGTCTCTGTGGCTCTTTGGCTCCGCATGTGTCTTCACTTCCACCTGCTCTACCTTAGTCAGTCATCTCCCTGGTTTTGCCTGGCATCCGCACAATCATTTCCGCCATGGGTCACCTTCCCCCTGGCTACCACTCTGGCTGTGTTCTGGGTCTACACCTGTCTTCTCCTGTTTGACCCAGTTTCCTAAATTCCATTTTCCCGCCAATCTTTAGTTGCAATGGATATTCTATTAATAATAAAAATTAAAACAAATATCTAGCTCTTCCGTATATGTCTGGCTGCTTGATAACTTATGTTGCACACCTCTTTTTGCAGATGAGCCTATAATGGATATTCCTTTTCTCAGTGAAGGACAAGAGGCCAATCTGACATGTTCAGGTCCTTTTCCTTGTCCTGAAACCCCTCCTAAAATAACATGGTGAATCAAGACAAGAGGGGAAAACATTATTGATCTTAAATATAACAACATCACTCTGACCACCTCCAAAAGCCTTTACCTCTCAACTTTGACCTTAACTCCAACCTCTGACCTGCAAAATGCCACTGTAGGATGTGAAGTGAGCTATGGACGCAAAAAAATCTGTACCAGTAGGACCCTCAAAGTCATGTGTGAGTGTACAAATCCACATTTGTATCCAAGTAAAATAAGGGAATATATAGACAAGAGGAAACCACAACATAATAATATAAATAAAATAGAATAAAATAAAATTTGTTCACTGAATTGTACTGTTGTTTACCACAGACCCTCCAAATATTTGGAGCAGTTCAGGATGTGTCCTGCAAGAAGCAGCCCTACAGTGTGGATGTGTCAGTGAAGGAGTGCCAGTTTCTTACATAATTTGGCCTCCAGAACTGATTCTAAACTCAGACAGTCATTTCATCAAAAGTCACAGATATGGATTTACAGTGAACAGCACATTTAGTCAATCCAATCCAAAAGATCTAGACTTTGACAGTGCTGTGAAATGTGTGAGTAAAAACATGGTTGGGAGAAGTGAAACATGGCTGAAAGTCATCACAGTCCCTCAGGAGCCTGAAGGTATGATTGCTTCACAATTTTACAGTTTTTCAAATTATACAGTTATTGGAGAAACCTAAGCTTGTTGCATTTTTGTATAACTTTTTGGACTGCTAATTGAAATCCACCGAAGAGGGTGTTATGGGAAATGTGTAAACACATTTTCAGAAAAATGGAGTAGAATTTTTGTTTACATGTAAAGACAAATATAAGAAGTTTGAATCTATACTTACACTGTGTTCCTAAATTTAAGGTAAAGCAGTTTTTCAAATGCATGTGGACATCAAAACGATAACAGGATTTTTGGCAGGAATGTCCATTTCAGCAGTCATATTCTCTGTAGTTTTGTGCTGTCAGGAGTCTTGGCAAAGGTACTGAAATGCATAAGATGCCTAAAATGCACATCTCACACTGTTCACATGAAGGTGTTCTGGGTCCTTTTGTTTAGTTGGGCTTCTGGTTGATGTGAAAGCAAAGCATGTTGTCCACAATCATGGATGAAGATCATTTTTCTGACATTTAATATATGGACTTTTTCTGTCTTTTTCAGTAGAGACAAGACACATGAAGTGGTGGCCACAAACACAGGCACTGAAGTTATACTGAAGGTTTTTCAGGACCAAAAAGGAAAAAGAGTTGAATTAATGAAATATGCACAGTAACGGTATATTCACATGGGGTGTCAGCGTCAACGCCTCTTGTTGATTTTGAATGGAGTGACGTCAAGCATTGCCGAAGTCCATTGCTTTTTTTTTTAAGCGGCCATGCAGGCGTCAGCCAATCAGATCGCCTTATGCAAATATACTAGTGCAGACGCTAGCCAATCGTGTTCATGCAACACCAAAAAAAAAAAGTAATGTGATTGGGAACTGTTTGCATGCACACCTATTTCCCATTAGGACAAACACACACACATTGCAAAGTCTTTTTTAGCTGTTAGCGGACATTAATAAGTGTTTTTCCATGTTTACTTTGCCTTGTTTTTGCCTTGTCTTGCCTGTGTTTTGGACCTTGGACTGTTTCATTGTCTTTTGTTATTGTTTGCTGCCTGCCCTGACCATTGCCTGTTTTTTTTTTTTTTTTTTTTTTTTTTTTTTTTTTTTTTTTTTTCAGTTGTTTGCAGGTGTTGGACCCTGCCTGTTTTGACCATGATCTGTCTTAATAAAGCTTGCATTTGGATTGCATTTGGAACTGTGGTGCAGGATGCATTTACGCCAGACGGCATTTCCACAAACCATTTTATACTTAATTTGCACCTGTATTTAGGGTTGACCACTTGTGTACCTTTTTAAATTGAAAATCTCAAACTAGACAGTCTTATTGCCTGAATACCGGAGACAAGACACATGAAGCGATGTCCACAAACACATACACTGTTTTTTCAGGGAAAAATGTAAGGACATACGACATAAGGACATATGACATATGAAAGTGTGAAATTAATAATTAGATTTTAGGAAACTCCTTATAAGCGTCTTCTTTTTTTCCCTTTTTCTTTTCTTTTTTTTTTTTAATAATAATTATGTTGGATTTTTTTAAAGTCACAACCTTTGTACAGATTTAGAAACTTAATATCTATGATGAAGTTTAAGCAATTTAGCAAATTAAAGAAAATGTTTACTTTTTGTTCAGATGAATTTTACAAATAAACAGTGGGAATTAATTCAAAGTGTTCAAACTTCTTCAAAATCCTTCAGTGTTTTGGAGGATGCAATGGGACTAAAGTAAATCCAATATCACTCAGGTGTACAGTCCATATTATGCATGCCCATTTGAAGCTGTTCACCCCCAAAAATGCTGATTTAATTTGATAAATGCAAGTTTATATTATGACCATTAGGTATAAGAGCAAGAAAAAAATGTTCAAAGCAGTGAATTAAGTTAATAAATGTTGTTACTTGACTTTCCTGGAAACGCACTTTTAGTTAAATAAAACTTTTTTAAAATAAAGCTATTCTTTAAGTTATTTAATGAAAAGAACCAACATTTCATTTGATGCCCATGACCAGTCAATAAAATGTTAATACAATAGTACATAATTTGACCATTAGGACAGATGACATTATAGGGAAGCTGAGCCACACTAGTGGTCTTAAAGAAATCGCCACTGGTGTGCATGTGACACAAGACTTACTATACAGGTCTGAAAAATGGCAAAACTCAGTGCCATAAACTCACCAAATCCATACATGCCCTGAAATCACAAGATGCTGAGGAATCATTTACACTGTAAAGTTATTTAATTACATATTACATATAATTTGTGTAAAACATAAAAGTGTTGAACATTTGTTTGGTACAGAGATGAGTGTTTATTTCATAAAACGTATGTGACTGCTTTTTATCACTTAATTACACCACAATTAAACTGTGTCATAGGGACTACTGAGCAGAAATTTAGAAGTTTATTTTAAAGTGCAAAGAATTAAATGTACAAAACATGTAAATAAAGCTCAGTAAAAAGCATTTTTACAACACTATGTTGTTGGACCCTTTAGTTAAACATAAATTCTGTGCACTCGTGGTCATCACACCCAGTTGAACCAAATAGAGGAAATACATCATGTAAGTAGTCAAGAGATCAAGTGCAATGATCACAATGTGTGGGCATTGTGACAGGTCCAAATGCAATATGGTGATCTGATCACTAAGCACTTTATACTCAATTTACACCTGTATTTAGGGCTGACCAAATGACTGGTTCATGAAATGCCAAGATCTGTCATGAAACTGATGGGTCGTTAATGCAAACTGATGATTTCAGCTTTATACTACTTGGCACAAGCTGATTGGTTCATGCATATGCAGCCAAGGAGCTTGTTGCTTTACATTTAAATGGCTGGTTAGTTATCCATTATAGCAGTGGTTCCCAACCACGCTCCTGGAGGCCCCCCGACACTACACATTTTGCATCTCTCTTTTGTCTGACACACCCATTTCAGGTCTTGGAGTCTCTAAGTCCTGGAGTATCTACAATGAGCCAATGATCTGAATCAAATGTGTTTGATTAAGGAGGCATGGAAAACATGCAGTGTTGGGGGCCTCCAGGAACGTGGTTGGGAACCACTGCATTAGAGCATTTCGCAGCACACTTTCAGAGTTACCCTGAAACCCTCCACCTTTCCCAGATCCACCTGTATAGATCTGCTACAGTTTATAGTATTCTACTTGTGCATTTTTTCTTCTGTCTGTGCTCACGATTTCTCTATTGCCTGCTATTCTGTTCCCCACATTCTATATTAGGCTATGCATATTAATTTTCACAACATACATCACACAACCACCGGAATGCGTGCATGTAACTTTAAAGAGAAGTAGCATGATAAGAGGAAGGATGCATTGTTACTTTTGTGCTGCTTCTGCAGAAAAACTAAAGCTTCTGAGAACATTGTGAAGGAGTTGACTTGAGAAAAAAAAAGCTGTCTCTTTGTCATATCAATATGTTCTGCAGTAGGCAATTTATAGTTTATAAGTGCTAAATGCTAAAAGTAATGTTGTTTTTTTCTGTGCAGATTTGTGGAACACATTTAAAATGAAGACCATCTCAAGTTGTACGATCCTCTTTATTTTGATACTAAATACGTTGTGTACAGGTATACATCTTACATTGCGATTTTCTAATGTTTTACATTTAACTTAAAATATCTCTATTAAATATGTTTAAAATATAATGTAAAATGCTCTGCTTGTTTTATTCAAGGTCAAGAAAACAAAGACTGGAACATCACCTTCAATGCACAAGTGACTGCAGTTCCAGGATTATGTGCTCTCATTTCATGTACATTCACTTATCCAGAAAATGCAAACCTATTAAAACATTCTCTGGAAGTAACAAAAAGAATAATTGTTCAAAGAAATCTGAGACACAAAATCAAAAATAGACTTAAGAAAGAAACTACAAGTAATACAGAACAGACTGACCTTTGCATCATCATCAAAGAAATAAAAGAAAATGACAGAGAATATGGCCTTAAAAATTGCTTTTTGGGGCAAAAGGAACTATAAAAAATGGTCAAAAATTAAAATCATCATCCAAGGTAATGCTTACCTTTGTTTGGCTATATTAATATATTTTGTGTGTAATTTGGCAATGCATAATTTATGTTTGCATACCTCTATTTGTAGATAAGCCTATAATAGACATTCCTCTTCTCAGCGAAGGACAGGAGGCCAATCTAACATGTTCAGCTCCTTTTCCTTGTCCTGAAACTCCTCCTGAAATAACATGGTGGATCAAGACAAGACAGGAAAAGATCACTGATCTAACGGAAAACACGACTCAGACCACCTCCAAAAGCCTTTACTTCTCAACGTTGACGTTAACTCTAACCTCTGACCTGCACCATGCTACTGTAGGATGTGACGTGAGCTACGGAAGCAAAAACATCAGTACAAATAGGACCCTTGAAGTCATGTGTGAGTTTACAAATCTACATTTTAACTACTAGAACTAACACTAGACCATTACATAAAACAAAAATTCAGAAATACAGCAAAATGTTCAGTTTATAAAACTTCCATCTTCTACTATTCTTGGATTTTCTGTAGAGTACCTGTGCGAAATTTAAAAAGCGGAATTAAAAGTATTTTTTTCTTGCATACCAGTCAATACTGTGGCAAAAACAATGCAGTTCCTCATTTTCAGATGTAAAGCCTCTTCGAATTCTGGGTAATGACAACGTGACGGAAGGTGACACTCTCAACCTGAGCTGCACAGTTGCGAGCCACCCACCATCATCTGCTCCTGTATGGAGTTTCAATGGAACCACAGATAGATTCAAGAACCAAACGTCTGCAGAATATCTCACGATTACCAATGTGACAAACGAGCATGCTGGGGTTTACAGCTGTATGAGGACATATAGGAACAAGACACTGAATGCATCCATCACTATCAATGTCACTGGTAAGTAGAACCAGACTCCAATGATAACCTAACAATGTCACAGTGTGAACTATTATGCTGAAATATTAAATTGTGACAAATCCTGAAAACATTTGGAAAATTCAAAATCTCAATATATTTCTTTGGTAATTGTAATGTCAAATATTCATCACAAGCTAGGTGTTGCAAATGCATTAAAAATGAATTGATGAGACAACTGTTCTTGAATATTCTATAAAGTATCTCTGTGATGATCAAAAAGTAGAATAAAAATATCAATCACTTACATACTGAGCCCTAAAGGATTCAAATTAATTTTATGGTTGATGCTTTTCAGATGAACAGACTCACAGAATCATGACACCAGATTCATCACATTCTAGGTGAGACAAACTAAATGAAACTAAAAAGTCATTCAGTACTGGAGGTGAAAACATGCTGAAGCCACTGAATGTCATCAAAAAAAAAAAAAAAAATAAATAAATAAATAAAAAAAAAAAAAATAAAAAAAATAAAATAAAATAAATAAACAAATTTTTTTTTTTTAAAGATAATACTGAATGGTTTTGGACTGATCTCTAGCATTCAGTAAAATTTACTCTATTTTCTAGGTTCTGTCTTATTGCCTGAATACCAGAGACAAGACACATGAAGCGATGTCCACAAACACAGACACTGAAGTTTTTTCAGGAAAAAATACAAGGACATAACGACATATGAAAGTGTGGAATTAATAATTAGATTTTAGGGAACTTCTTATAAGCTGCTTCTTTTTTTTTCTTTTTTTAAATAATAATAATTATGTTGGATTTTTTTTAAGTCACTGTCTTTGCACAGATCCAGAAACTTCATATCTATTTAAGCTTACTGTATTTATGTCTTTCCTGAATGTTTACTACTTGTTCAAATGCTATTTTACAAATAAACAGTGTGAATTAATTCAAAGTGTTTAAACTTCTTCCTTTCTGTGTTTTAGAGGATGTTAGTGGGACTAAAGTGAATTTAATATCACTCAGGTGTACAGTATATTATGCATGCCCATAAGAAGCTGTTTAGAAAATGGGATTTCATTTGATAAATACAAGTAATATATTAAGCACATTAGGTATAAGATTAAGAATGAATATGTGCATATTATGAATTAATTTAATAAACATTGTTACCTGACTTTCCTGGAAGCCTTTTAGTCAAATAAAACATTTTTTTAAATAAAGCTATTCTTTAAATTATTTAATGAAAAGAACCATTACATTTCATTTGAGGCCCATGACCAGTATAATAAAGGTGTGTGGGCGAAGCTTCACTGTCATCTACGACGCATTTAGGACAGATGGCGTTACTACAATACCCACACTAGTGGTCTTGGCCACTTGAGAGTGTGTGCACGTGACAGGAAGTAAGTGAACAAGACTTATTATACAGGTCTGAAAAATGGCAAAGCTCAGTGCCATAAACACACCAAATCCACAGATGCCCTGAAATCACAAGATGTTGAGGAATCATTTACACTGCAAAGTTATTTAATTAAATATTACATATAATTTGTGTAAAACATAAAAAAAAAAAGTGTGTGTATTTTATAAAACGTATGCGACTGCTTTTTATCACTTAATTACACCACAATTAAACTGTGTCATAGGGACTACTGAGCAGAAATTTAGAAGTTTATTTTAAAGTTGTTGGTCCCTTTAGTTAAACATAAATTCTGTGCACTCGTGGTCATCACACCCAGTTGAGCCAAATAGAGGAAATACATCATGTAAGTAGTCAAGAGATCAAGTGCAAAGACCACAAAGTGTGGGCATTGTGACAGGCCCAAATGCAATGTGGTGATCTGATCACAAAACACTTTATACTTCATTTACGCCTGTATTTAGGGCTGACAAAACGTCTGGTTCATGAAATGCCAAAAGCTGTCAGGAAACTCTAGATGGCACAGGCTGAATACCTGGATACCATAGGAATAAATGTGCCATAAGTTGAATTCCATCTGTCGCAAAAAGTCAGTGACTTCTCTTATAAAGCGTCATTTTTTTCATTGTAAACTCTAAAAAAAAGTTCAATCCAAAAGTACTGTTTAGTGTAAAACATGTTGAAGATTAGCAGATAGGCTGTCGATTCACTGAATGATAAGCCGTTTCCTCTAAAAAGCTGTTTATTCAGCATAGTGAAGCCTCTCTTCCACTGACATCCATTTGAAGAAAACACCCTCTGGTCTCCTTTCCCACGTGTCAGACCTGAAGCGTTAGCTTTAGCTGTTACGCTTTTTTCGGCTAATGGTTGCAGGCTTTCCATCTAGTGGCTTTGCTTGAAGCCTCTACTAATGAGCTGATAATCTGAATCAGGTGTGTTTGATTAAGGAGACATGGAAAACATGCAGTGTTGGGGGCCTCCAGGAATGTGGTTGGGAACCACTGCATTAGAGCATTTCGCAGTACACTTTCAGAGTAACTCTGAAACCCTCCACCTTCCCCAGCTCCACCTGTATAGATCTGCTACGGGTTATTATATATAGTATTCTACTTGTGCAGTAGCAGTATGTCTTAAATACTCACAGTTCCATATCTGCGTATGTATTGGCAGTAGCAAGTTCCTGTACTTACTTTGCAGCAGCAGCAATAATCTACACAACAACAGCAGCAGCAATTCAACAGTGTAGCAGATCTATTCCGCCAAGACCAAATGCATTAACATTGTCATATCCATTACCATGCTAGGATCAGCAAAGGACCTCAAGACTGGAATTGAACTTGGGTTTCGCTATCTGTCGGCACAAGGCTATTGGTACAAACATAAATCAAAAATCCTAAACTAAACGTTCTTCTGTCTGTGCTCACGATTTTTCTATTTCCTGCTATCCTGTTCCCCACATTCTATATTAGGCTACGTATATTAATTTTCACAATATACAACCCCCCCACCCCCCCCCCCCAGTTGCATGTTGGCGCAAACTTATTTTTGAAGGCAATTTAAAGAGGAAGTAGCATGATAAGAGGAAGGATGCATTGTTACTTGTGTGCTGCTTCTGCAGTTCGAAAAACTAAAGCTTCTGAGAACATTGTGAAGGAGTTGACTTGAGAAAAAGGTAAGAAGCTGTCTCTTTGTCATATCAATATGTTCTGCAGTAGGCAATTTATAGTTTATAAGTGCTAAATGCTAAAAGTAATGTTGTTTTTTTCTGTGCAGATTTGTGGAACACATTTAAAATGAAGACCATCTCAAGTTGTACGATCCTCTTTATTTTGATACTAAATATGTTGTGTACAGGTATACATCTTACATTGCGATTTTCTAATGTTTTACATTTAACTTAAAATATCTCTATTAAATATGTTTAAAATATAATGTAAAATGCTCTGCTTGTTTTATTCAAGGCCAAGAAAACAAAGACTGGAACATCACCTTCAATCCAACACAAGTGACTGCAGTTCCAGGATTATGTGCTCTCATTTCATGTACATTCATTTATCCAGAAAATGCAGCACCTATTAAAAACGCTCACTGGAATGCGTGTAACAAAGAGAATAATTGTTCAAAGAAATCTGAGACACAAAGCAAAAATAGAAATAAGAAAGAAACTACTAGTAATACAGAACAGATTAAGTTGCTTGAACCTGATCTGATGAAAAACAACTGCAGCATCATCATCAAAGAAATAAAAGAAAATGACAGAGAATATGCCTTCAAAATTGTGGGGCAAAATTCAAAGAATAAAAAGTCAAAAATTAAAATCATCATCCAAGGTAATGTTTACCTTTGTTTGGCTATATTAATATATTTTGTGTGTAATTTGACAATGCCTAACTTATGTTTGCATACCTCTATTTGTAGATAAGCCTATAATAGACATTCCTCTTCTCAGTGAAGGACAGGAGGCCAATCTAACATGTTCAGCTCCTTTTCCTTGTCCTGAAACTCCTCCTGAAATAAAATGGTGGATCAAGACAAGACAGGAAAAGATCACTGATCTAACGGAAAACACGACTCAGACCACCTCCAAAAGCCTTTACCTCTCAACGTTGACGTTAACTCTAACCTCTGACCTGCACCATGCTACTGTAGGATGTGATGTGAGCTACGGAAGCAAAAACATCAGTACAAATAGGACCCTTGAAGTCATGTGTGAGTTTACAAATCTACATTTTAACTACTAGAACTAACACTAGACCATTATATAAAACAAAAATTCAGAAATACAGCAAAATGTTCAGTTTATAAAACTTCCATCTTCTACTATTCTTGGATTTTCTGTAGAGTACCTGTGCGAAATTTAAAAAGCAGAATTAAAAGTATTTATTTCTTGCATACCAGTCAATACTGTGGCAAAAACAATGCAGTTCCTCATTTTCAGATGTAAAGCCTCTTCGAATTCTGGGTAATGACAAATTGACGGAAGGTGACACTCTCAACCTGAGCTGCACAGTTGAGAGTCACCCACCATCATCTGCTCCTGTATGGAGTTTCAATGGAACCACAGATAGATTCAAGAACCACACGTCTGCAGAATATCTCACAATTACCAATGTGACAAAGGAACATGCTGGGGTTTACAGCTGTATGAGGACATATGGGAACAAGAAACTGAATGCATCCATCACTATCAATGTCACTGGTAAGTAGAACCAGACTCCAATGATAACCTAACAATGTCACAGTCTTACAACATTACAATTTCCACATTTAAAAGGTGTCAGCAACTGTTGAAATACTGAATTGCGACAAACAGTTCCTTCAAACATCTGGGGAAGTTCATTGCTTGTTTGGACAGCCTTTAAGTCAAAACATATGTCTTTACTAATTATAATATCAAATTCATCTCATGCTAGGTCATACAAAGGAACAGAATGTGAACGAGACCTTCAGTCATATAAGTAAAAACATGCCGCTGAATGACACCAGAAATACTACAGGTAATGCTGATCATTTACATACTGCAGACACTATTTTTTTATTTCAGGGTGATTATGATTTCACCAATTATTGATTGACATCTTTCTGACATCTTTCTGGGTCTTTGAACAACATTGCTCTCAGATATTAAGGAGTGGGTTTAGGGTTAAGTTTAGGATTAGGGCTGAGATTGAGGACTAAACAAAATTCTTATTAAACTACAATTTTCTCTGATTTTATAGGCAATTTATGGTTAGATACTGGTTTATATGTTGTTCCAAGACAAACAAAAGATTTCAGGAACATGTCCTTGGACAAATCTAATACTCCTGTCTCTGAACAACAGGTATTTTCTATATAGTTTATACTTTTATAGATATTTCTAACAATTCTGTGTAAATTCAAGGTATAGGAGATTACATTAGGAATTTGGACATCTCAAAGATACTCACATTTGTGGCGGGAATGGCGTGTTCGGCATTAATCTTCTCAATGGTTTTGTGCTGTTGGGTGTCTTGCTGCAGGTAGGCCTATTATTTACTTCCTTCTTCTACTAAAAGGTGCCTAAAAGTTCATCAAACCACATTTGTCCTTATAATTTATAGCATTTATATGTCTGCTTCATGCCTAAAATCTCATCAGATGAAAATCTTTTCTTAACAGAGGCAAAAAACACAAAGTGCCAACTGCGAATCCAAACACTGAAGTCAATTTGGAGGTAAGACAGAACCAATAGCCATCACTGAATATGAATATGTGTAATGTATATATTTTGTAAAGTCACTTTTAGTTTCAACACATTCTCATATGGAAACATTGTGTCAAAATGTCACTCTGGAGGATTGCATTAGTTTACCCATCTTTAATGACATGAAGATTTTGTCATTGTTTACTCAACCTAATGTTGTTAGAAACTACGTCTATTTTTTGTTTCAGCTCTCAAGCTCATAAAACAAAAAAGCAAGTGCTATAAATAAATAGTTGATGTAACACTATATTATATGACATGTCATTTAATATTAATTTAAATAAAACTTGATGCAAAACAGAAAATCTAAAATGACTTAGACTAGAATGAATGTCAAACGCATAAAGAAATGTTCTGTATGTTTCAGACGGTGCAGACAGACGTAGCTCAAACTGGAACCAATGAGCAAACACCACTTCACGGACAGCTTAATGGAGGGAACCCAAACATGGCTGCGCCGACAGACGGAGCAGAGGAGGACGAAGCGGTCGGGATGGAAGCAGGAGAGGTCGACTACGCCAGCATCGACTACTCCCTTCTAAAAGACAGACCGCCTGAGGAAGCAGAGAGGGAATCTACAGATACAGACTACGCTGAGATCAAGAGGGACAGGAAAGGAGAAGGGAAGAAAAGGGAAGTCCTTCAGGATGTAAATGACGAGACTGAAAATCCCAACCAGATGGAGAGAGAGGAGGAAATTTATTCAAACTCACAGGAGCTAAGTTAAAGGGTTAGTTCACCCAAAAATGAAAAAGATATTGTTCCAAAACTATAAGATCTTCAATCATGTTCATTACACAAATTAAGATATTAATGATAAAATCTGAGTGCTCTTTGTCGCAGAAACAGAACGACCATGTTCAAGGCCCAGAAAGGTAGTAAGAACATTGTCAGAATAGTCCATGTGATATCAGTGGTTCACCCTTAGTTTTATGAAGCAAGAATATTTTTTGTGCACAAAGAATACAAAAATAGCAAATTTTTGGACCATTCCTTATCGCCTGTGTCAGTTATCGCGGTGACATAAAGTATGTGTGACTGTGAAATTATTGCAACACATTTTGCTTTGCATTTATTTTGCAGAACATGCAGACAATGAACTAAAAGAAATGGACGTTCTACGTTAAAACGTCAGCTGATGTGTTAGCAGCACCACACGCATGCATTTAGTACTCTCGTGAGTGTGCATCGAAGACTGACACAAGAGAAATTATTGAATAAAGTTGTAATTTTTGTTTTCTTTATACACAAAAAGTATAGCTTTATAACACTACAGTTGAACCACTGATGTCACATGGACTATTTTAATGATGTCCTTATTACATTTCTAAGCCTTGAACATGGTCAAAACATCATCAAAAACATCTTAATTTGTGTTCCAAAGATGATCGAAGGGGTTTGGAACAACATGAGAGTGAGCAATTAATGACAGACTTTTCATTTTTGGGTGAACTATACCTTTAAGGAACTACTAAGTCACTCAACAATATTATAAGTGTGACCCTGGACCACAAAATCAGTCACAAGGGTCAATTTTTGGAAAAAGAAATTTATTTTAACACATGAAAGCTGAATAAATAAGCTTTCCATTGATATATGGTTTGTTAGGATAGGATAACATGTGGCCAAATACTATTTGAAAATCGGGAACTGAGGGTGCAAAAAAAAAAAAAAAAAAATCTAAATATTGAGAAAATCACCTTTAAAATTGTCCAAATGAAGTTCTTAGCAATGCATATTACTAATCAAAAATTAAGTTTTGATATATTTATGGTAGGAAATGTACAAAATATCTTCATGGAACAAAATCTTTGCTTAATATTCTATGATTTTTGGTGTAAAAGAGAAAGTGATAAATTTGACCCATACAATGTAATTTTGGCCTACCCAAGACTGGTTTTGTGGTCCAGGGTCACAAGTTGTCAAGCAATGTGTATATATACAGTACTGTGCAAAAGTCTTAGGCCACTAGTATTTTCATCAGCTAAAAAATGGTTTAAAGTCAGTTAAAGTCAGTCTTTTGCTGTAGTGTGTCAGTAGGAAATATCAGTTTACATTACTAAACATTAATTTTGCCATTAATTATAATAATCCAGTGAGATTTTTGTATGGAGCACAGGCTGTTATCAGACTCCTTGTGCAAACAGAGATCTGATCTCTCCATCACTCAATCCAGTCTGTCTTAAGATACAGAAAAAACGGAGACAGACTAA